>NC_042999.1:66333188-66415688 GCF_006345805.1 Octopus sinensis | reverse complement strand
GCATATGTGTGTGTATACGTTTGTGTGTGTGTGTGTGTTTGTCCCCCAACCTCGCTGGACAACCGAAAGCTGGTGTGTTTATATCCCCGTAACTTAGCGGTTCGGCAAAAGAATAAGTCCCGAGTCGATTTGCTCGACTAAAGGCGGTGATCTAGCATGGCCGCAGTCAAACAAGTAAAAGAGTAAAGGGTAAAGAGTAAAGAGTATACTCATTCTATGGGTGAGAGTGTTTTGCGAACCGCTAATGAACGACTGCTATCAATACTTTTCTCACATCCTCTGTGAAAACCATCAACGATTACCGACTTAAAACTAGCATTAAGAGAGAGCGCAAGGCAGCGAGGCTGGCTCTAAGTGGTTGATAATCTAGTGGAAATAGCATCCAAATATCATCCTATCATACCTCTATCTATGTGTGTGTGTATGTGTGCGTGTGTATGAATATTGTGTGTGTTTTTGTGTGTGTGTGTTTGTGAGTGTGTGTATGTGTGTGTCTGAGTTTGTTTGTTTGTGTGTATTTGTATTTGTAAGGCTAAATTGGCTGCAATTATTGTGTTCATAGTTTTGCTCGTATAGAAGGCGTGAAACAACCAGAATTGAAACAATAACAACAACAACAACAACAACAATAGCATTTACGATAAACGCAGAATGGTGTGTAACTGTCACGAAACGTACCTCAACTACTCCGCAGTAAGCTATAAGATAAACAACGGTCCATGGTAGACTACTGGTAATCAGAAAGAATGATCTATTTGTCAAATCCTGTTCGTCAACTGACAACTTCTCGCTAAAGATCAAGGCACGTATGACATTTGCTTTTACATTAGACTATCAGAAAGTAGCAATCGAGAGATTTTAACGACCTCTGTTGACCCTTATATGTTAAAATAAACTGCATCCAATATCAAGCAAATAATAATAATAACAATAATAATGATGATGATGATGATGATGATGATGATGATGATGATGATGATGATGATGATAATAATAATATAATAATAATAATAATAATAATAATGATAACAATAACAAAACAACAACAACAACAACAACAATAATAATAATAATAATAATAATAATAATAGTAATAATAATAATAATAATAATAATAATCACACAGACACACGCACTTACACAAACACACATATTAGTAACTGAATAGAACAAAACAATAATTTGAAACGTATAGAATGAAAACCATTTCAAAAACAATAACCAGTCGCAAACCCACCTCTCTTCGCTTACTTCGTTACATGTGACCTTTAACATAATATAGTATTCTTTATTAACTGACTAGTTGTTTGTTTTCAGGTCCCCTGTGGCTATTCAGCTGATTTATCACTTATTTGATAAAAAGAGCAGAAAATTCGATACAATTTTCTCTTAATAAAAATATAATAACGAAGTAAGTTTTCCGCTAATAATAAAATGAATTTGACTGCTCGAATTAATCATGCATTTGATATTTGTTTCTTTAGAAAAGAGATGGAAATAAATGAATTAAAAACAAAAAAGCGTTAAAGAATATCGAAATATGAAAATAAATTTGGCAATGATGAGAATTGAGCATCGTGTCAAAACTATATTTTAACCCGAAATAAAACGATAAAAATAAAATGGAAAAAAGCAGAAAGGAAGGAAATTGCAAGCGGAGATCAATGCTTCAATAATGTATTTTTTTTCTTTTTCGTTCTTCGTTCTTATATTTAGTTAAACACCACTGAAAATATACATTTGAATACCGTTAAACTAACGATTACACGACCACTTTACTTGCAAATACTGTGTTGTGCCAAAGAGAAAATAGACTTACAAAATGTTAATATCATTTCATAACAAGCATGACGATGTGACTTTTACTCAACAATTTATTGCAATAACTAATACTACAACGACCGTTTCACAAATGTTATAAGTCAACAGACACCATTAAATAATTATTGCTGAGTAAGAATTAATCAACGAATATCATTCACTAACCTTCATCGACGCATTTTACACAACAGCTAAATAACAATAACTATTGCAACACTGATATTACTCAACAATTTCTTATGCACCTTTTATCATTTACAGTTTATATTTGAGATTATCTGAGATCTATTATTGCTTGTTTACACTTTTTCGATATCAGTGTCTATCGATACTGGAAAATGGTTTAAGTATTTGTGAAGGGAACCTACTTCTCATCGACAAATGTGATTGTCACACGCCTATTACGGGTCAATACTCAGAAACACGAGTCCGTGTGTATCATAAGTTGGAGACGGGAAGGATGGCTTCCCTTTGCAAATACTGATAAGGCACAGAAAGTGTGTCTATAGCCAGCTGGAGGAGGTGTCCTCCTGGGGCTACAAACTACAGTAGCATCCACCCTTAGGGGTTAGCCATATTTAAATGGCAAATATACGTCAGTTTATATTTTGTTTCCGTTATTTCACTGGGGTTATACTGATACATCAATTTGAATAAAAGGAGTGAAGTATTTATGCTTAAATCAGGTAGTTATATTTTTGCCTAACTGTTGCATTACGGGAACGTTAATAAAGTCCGACACACACACATATACATACGTACGTATGAAAGTATGTACGTACATACGTATCTATCTGTCTGTCTGTCTGTCTGTCTGTCTGTCTCTCTATCTATCTATCTATCTATCTATCTATCTATCTATCTATCTATCTATCTATCTATCTATCTATCTATCTATCTATCTATCTCTATCTCTATCTATCTATCTATCTATCTATCTATCTATCTATCTATCTATCTATCTATCTATCTATCTATTATTACAGGTATAGGGCAAAAAATTATTAATTTAATAATTAATAAATTTTACCAAGTAGTTTCGGTATGGAAAGAGAACCATTATCGGTAGAAACATTTACAATTTTTTTTTATATATACGAATATAATTAAGGGTTAAGCAACATGTTGTTTCAACACATACCGAAAATTTAGAAGTAGCAGCCAAAAGACAGATCATTTCTTTTTACTACAGATATGACTCCACAGATAACAATATTTGTAACTCACATAGGCAAAAAGAAGAAATATAACGAAATCAAACACTCTACCATTAATTATGGACGCGTTTCTGGATTAGAATTATACAAATTCATTTCCATCTTCAACATAATATTTCTAAAATTCTCGAAATATGTTAAGGACGGAAATGAATTTGTATAAATCCAGAAACACGTCCATAATTAATCGAAGACTGTTTGATTTCTTTATTTTTCTTCTTTTTGCCTATCTGTGTTACAAACATTGTTATCTGTGAAGTCATATCTGTAGTAAAAAGAAATGATTTGTCTTTTGGCTGCTATTTCTAAATTTTCGGTATGTGGTGAAGCAACTTGTTGCTTAACCCTTAATTATATATATATATATATATCTGTCTATCTATCTATCTGCTTATCTATCTGTCTCTCTGTCTATCTATTTTTTATCTGACATACACATGCTCATACATGTATGTATGTATATACCTGGGCCTGTTGTAAGAAGGTTGCTTCCCAACCACATGGTTCCAGGTTCTTCTCTATCTGTATTTTTTTTGTGGCTATGTTTGTCTCCACATCATCTCTTGACAGATGATGTTGGTGTGTTTACGTCCTCGTAACCTAGCGGTTCGGTAAAACGACCGGTACAAGTACCATGCTTACAAAGCATAAGTCCTGGGATCGACTTATTCGACTAAAGATAGTGCTGCAGGCTGGCTGTACCCAAATGACTGAAACAAACAAAAGAATAGAAAATCTATCTATCTATCTATCTATCTATCTATCTATCTATCTATCTATCTATCTATCTATCTATCTATCTATCTATCTATCTATCTATCTATCTATCTATATCTATCTATCTATCGGACTGTCTGCCTCTCTCTCTCTATCAATCGATCGATCGATTGGACTGTCTGTGTCTGTGTGTGTCTCTCTCTCTATATCTATCAATCAATCGATCGATTAAACTATCTGTCTGTCTGTATGTATGTCTGTATGTCTCTCTCTCTTTCTATCTATCCATCTATCTATCTATCTATCTATCTATCTATCTATCTATCTATCTATCTATCTATCTATCTATCTATCTATCTATCTATCTCTCTTACTCTTTACTCTTTTACTCTTTTACTTGTTTCAGTCATTTGACTGCAGCCATGCTGGAGCACCGCCTTTTAGTCGAGCAAATCGACCCCGGGACTTATTCTTTGTAAGCCCAGTACTTATTCTATCGGTCTCTTTTGCCGAACCGCTAAGTGACGGGGACGTAAACACACCAGCATCGGTTGTCAAGCAATGCTAGGGGGACAAACACAGACACACAAACACACACATATATATATATATACATATATACGACAGGCTTCTTTGAGTTTCCGTCTACCAAATCCACTCACAAGGCATTGGTCGGCCCGGGGCTATAGCAGAAGACACTTGCCCAAGATGCCACGCAGTGGGACTGAACCCGGAACCATGTGGTTGGTTAGCAAGCTACTTACCACACAGCCACTCCTGCGCCTATCTATCTATCTATCTATCTATCTATCTATCTATCTATCTATCTATCTATCTATCTATCTATCTATCTATCTATCTATCTATCTATCTATCTATCTATTTATCTATCTATATATCTATCTATCTATCTATCTAATTAATTTTCCCCTACAAGATCAGTTTTCCTCCTAGTTTACTGCTTTTTTTTTTATCAAGTTTGGTATGATTAATAAGAAAATCACATTTTTTGTCCTTATTTTTTGTACTGCAAATATTTGAATGAAATGCAGAAAATGCAGAAATTATTGAAATATGATGATGTGTCGTAATTTCAACTGCGTTATTCACTATCTTATAGAAGCCGTATAATATAATTTGACGAACAATTATGAATAATGCAACAAAATTATTGTAACTATGGCGGTACAATGGATTTAAAATATCAATAAACTCATTCTTTCGTCTGTGAAGTTTTCTGAAATCAAGTACTAACGCGTAATCGCTTATCATTGATCCATTAGACCTACCGCAATACTGTATGCTCTAATAAAACCGCGCTCTTCTGACGCAGCAGAAGGATTTGGGCAGGAGAATTCCAAATGAGAGTGGGAATAACGTAACTTGAGTGACATACTGCATCGCAAACTTCTACAGCATTCAAGTATTCTACTAGAATTTGGCATTTTCCCGCTTTTTTATATCTCATAAATCTTTGGAGAACTTCCTTGAATACATTATATACTCCTTTCTTCTCCTCTGACTGTTTCGTATATAGAGTTTTTGATACAAGTATCTGCCGAACCTGTCGTGCAACAAACACACTAGCAGTAAATTATGAGTTGGACAACTCCGGAAATCCTGATCTGAAATAAAGCTTGGGCTTCATTACGATCTAATCATTTGCAATATCCTTCCATTAAATTAAGTTTAATGTAAGGCGGAAATGGCACCGCTTTTGCTATTCTCGTTTCACATAATTTTCTTTCTTGTCTCTGTTTTCCCACAAGCCAAGATAAATAAATAGATGAATAAAACAAACCATTAATGAAGGCACCTTAGTTTGTCTACCCTGCAATCTGAGCAAAAATTCAAAGATTATGAAATCACCATCACTTGTGGTTGTCATATTTGATCGTCTTGAGAATGACTTCTATGTTTTTTGTAATATTCTTTGAAGGGTACGGAGTGATCAACGATGATCAGTGGTTACTACTTGCAGTTGTAAATCAGTACTACATTCAGGCTTAGAGCCGCCAATGTGCATTTGCTGGTGTCTAAATCCAGTCGCTTTAAACAATCTTCTTACATCAATGCAGTAGCACAGTGACTCAGACAATACAAGAGAAGCTATATGATGATCAGTATTTGGAACTTATCTCGTTTGCATCGACTTGGTTTTATTCATTGTTTCTCGACTCCAACAGCTGTGCACCAGATTCGATCAAATTCAAGTCTTTTACGAAGTCATTAAGCTAATAGCAGTTAGGGAGGTGGGTTCATTTGAAAACTGGAGCTTTTCACTTGACCATGTTGTTTCTCCTCTTCTCAATTTTCATCTTGGTTCAACATTTCGATATCAACCCCACATTCTGACGGAAAATTTCGAAGGGTTGGAACCGGCAGTCACCCATCGTGTGGCATTGATGTAATTGACATTGAGATGTTTTAATAGACTAGTTTCGTCCTGTCTTGTGGTTCGTTATATATAGACACGTCCGATATACAGAAATAGCAGTTGTTTAGATGATCTGTCGGTTTCGCCCAGATTCTCGGAATGATAAACGGCATACATTTCCTGCGGCCACATTTCTATCTCTCTAGTCTGCCACAATTTACAGGGAGTATCCATGGCTTGTCCCAGTCTCTAATGGAATATCAAAGTATTTTGTATGTGTGACGCAATATTTGAAACTCTACGAGTGACCTAATTTCATGTCCGCTCGCAAAGCAATGGTAGTCAAGTGTTTTCTTGCAATGACTAGAATTCTTTGTTAAGCTATTTGTGACAAACGTAAAAATAAATGTAGTGTCATTTACAGAAACAAATGTAAGAAGCTGAACAGTAAAAGAAAAGGAAACAACTCCGTGATCCATCTTTCTAATTTCACATACAAGTCTGACAGATTCTAAATTGCAACTTAAGAGTATTCGAATGTTTGTAAAAATAAATGATCTTATATACTATTTACAACAGAAGGTTCCAGATCAGTTAAAATATATCATCGTTTTCATCATCATCATGATGAGCATCATCATCATCACCACCACCACCACCACCACCACCACCACCACCACCACCACCACCACCATCATCATCATCATCATCGTCGTCGTCGTCGTCGTCACCACCATCATCATCGTCGTCATCATCGTCATCGTCATCGTCATCATCGTCATCATCATCCCCTTCATAAATTAGTTGCCTGAGCAACAAATTTATATATATATATAAAAGAAGTAAAAGGAGGAAAAACTAAAAGAAAAACAAAAGATGAAACAGCCAAGGATAGAAGCAAACCTGACTATCCATATACCAAAAAGGATAGAAAGAGACAGCGCACACGAATGTGTAAATTCTACCTGAAAGGTTTCTGCTGGCATGGAGAGGAAGGTGCAGGCTGCCGTTTTGCACACCAAAGACCCTGCCACATAAACATGAAACAGGACAGAAACCAACTACCAAAAGGAAAAGGAATGGACCACGCATCACTTGCCCCAAAACGGAGGTACGCTGATGTAGTGCGTGCTACAAACCACCAACATGTTATTGAAAGGGCAGCTGCTGAACAAAAATCTTTTTTGTGCATGGCACAAAATATTGTACAGCAGCTAACCTGGTTCCATCAAACTCCAACTCGCAGATGGGACTATCCACAATACACCAAACCGTCACAGCAAATAGACCCAAGGTGGACACCACCGGCAACAGCATACACCTCACCTCGATGCTCCTACTGAACATCAGAGGACTGCTAACACCCAGAAACAAGACAAATATCCCATTCTTGAGAGACATTGTTGCATGCAATCAAGCTTTATGCATAGCACTTACGGAAACACACCTGAAACCGGACATAGCAGATGCGGGAATACACATACCACAGTATGTTATACTACGGACCGACAGAAAAGAAAGGAGTCATGGAGGAGTTGCTATGTATATCCGCGAGAACCTCACACCCCAGATCCTTTTGTCATACTCAAATTCGGTGTGTGACACACTAATTGTACATATAAGGCAATTTGGTGTAGTTATATGTGCTACATATCGCCCTCCAGATGCCCCAAGCCATATAGACAAGTTTGAAGACTGCCTTATAAAAATAGAAGTTCTAGTCACATTAGAACAACACATAAGTGTACTTCTTATGGAAGACTTCAATCTGCCCAATGTCAGATGGCTCGAGGGCCTTTCTCTCCCAGGAATGACACGGTGCGAACGAGGACAGGCGAGGTCCCTCCTGAACCTCATCAACACTCTGTACATGGAGCAAATAATACTCCAACCAACCTGGGTAGGTAACATACTGGATCTCTGTTTCACAAATAATATGGATCTCATCCATTATGTGAAAGTGACACCGACACTACTCTCGGATCACAACATGGTAGAGCTGACCATGTACGGGTCAAAGGAAAGCATGGACATGCAGTCTACAAGAAACTCTCAGAATCTTTCCAGCTTGAACTTCCATAAGGCAAACTGGAAACAAATTCAGAAAGAGATCCTCAAACAAAACTGGCCTGAATGTATCTCCTCGCCAGACATCGACATGAAACTTCAACAATTCATGTCTGTAATGCAAGCCTTATGCTACAGATTTTTCCCAGAGAGAAAGGCCACTGTACACAAGAGCAAAATCCCCAGAGAGAGGAAAATTCTAATGAGACGGCGTACAAAAGTTACATATCGCCTAAACAAACAAATTGAAAGCAGTGAAAAGTCCCACCTGAAATAAAACTGTTGGAAACTGAAAAAATGTCTGCAATTCTCCCTTGAAAAAGAAAGAGCAGATAAAGAAGCCTGGGCTATAGACAACATAAAATTTAACCCCAGAGCTTTCTGCAGGTATGCCAGAGAAACAGCTACGGTGCACTGTAGGATAGGGCCACTCCTTGAAAAGGATGGCACACTCACAGGAAATCCAATGAGGATAAGTGAAATAACTAAATGAGCAATTTAAGAGTGTTTTCACTCTACCCCTAGGGCATTTTCAAGTCAGCAATCCTACTGACTTCTTTACCACTGCAGATATAAAATCAGAGGCAGTGATGATTGATTACATCAATATAAAGGTAGACGATGTAATAAAGGCTATAGATGAAATGAAAACAAACTCAGCTACTGGCCCCGATGGATTCCCAGCAATCCTTCTGAAAGTATGTAAGAGAGTCCTAGCAAGACCACTGCAGTTGTTCTTTCAGAGCTTCCTTGCAACTGGCAAACTTCCAAGAAAACTGAAGGAAGGTAAAACATGACCTATTCATAAACGAGGTAGCAGAGCGGAGGCCAAGAACTACAGACCTGTCTCTCTGACCTCACACATCAGGAAGGTCATGGAACGAATAGTCAGAAGGAAACTAATCACCTTCCTTGAAGAAAATGACTTGCTGCCAGCCACCCAACATGGTTTCCGACCAGGAAGAAGCTGCCTAACTCTTACAACACTATGACTGGGTGCTGAAACGACTGCTCAACCGCTCAAATGTGGAAGTCATATATCTCGACTTTGCAAAGGTCTTTGATAAAGTCGATTATGGAATGATATGTCACAAACTGCGTGATCTTGGAATAGTTGGAAAATTGGGGGAATGGCTTCATGACGTTCTGAAGGATAGAAGCCAGGTGGTATTAGCCAATGGGGCCACGTCCATTAACACGCAAATACTGAGCGGTGTTCTGCAAGGCACTGTTTTGGGACCGCTACTGTTCATAATGGCCCTTTCAGACATGCCCTCAGCCACGCAGAGAGCCACGATCACAATTATGCAGATGATATAAAAGTTTCACAGGCAATTCAGAACCCTGAAGACACTATGCACCTGCATTGTGAGCTGGGCAAAATATACAAGTGGGCTGAAAAGAATAGCATGCATTTCAATGCTGAAAAGTTTCAAGCGTTATGCTATCAGCATGCAAAACTAAATGCAATACCCAATAAATACAATGGACCTGGAGGGATTGCAATCCCAGAGGCACAATCAGTACGAGACCTGGGTATTTACATGAGTGATGATGCAACCTTTCATGTGCATGTTGCTAAATTGGCAATGAAATGTAGGTGGCTGACCGGATGGATTCTTAAAACCTTTAGAACAAGAGACCAGGAAACCATGATGGTCCTCTGGAGGACACTTGTCCTAAGCCACTTTGACTATTGCTCTCAACTATGGTCACCATCCAGTGTCAAGTTAATCACAGAACTTGAGGCGATCCAACGAAGCTACACGAAGAAGATAGCCTCTGTGCTGCATATAAGCTACTGGGAAAGACTCAAGAGATTAAGCCTCTATTCTTCAGAGCGTAGGCGAGAAAGATATGCCATAATATTCATCTGGAAGATCCTAGAAGGACTTGTCCCAAACTTTGGCATCGAGAGTTACACAAATGCTAGAACTGGACGCCACTGCATTGTGCCCAAACTCCAAATTTGCCATCAAGATTTAGGACAAGATACTGTGATAGCATGGGCTTCAGAGGCCCACATCTCTTCAATATCCTCCCGAAGAACCTGAGGTGGATGCAGATGTCTTTAAAATAAAACTGGATCTCTTCCTGTCAGGTGTCCCAGATGAACCAACTTCACGGCAGGAGGTGCAGATGAGGGCAGCTGCATCGAACTCTCTCATGCACCAAATGGCAATTGCTAAAAAGCACTCGTGAAGTAAAATCATGTAGCAATACCAAATCGCGGTGCCCCAGCATGACCATAGCTCGTGAGCTGAAACTAGATAAAATAAAAATAAAATGTGTATGTATGTATGTGTCTGTGTGTGTAGTTGTAAGTTGTCATGATAGTTTCAAATGCCGAAGCTAAGATCTACGATGCATTCTCATCGGCTATTATAATAATAGACTGCAAGGATCCATATTAGATTCTTCTGTGGGAGAGAAAGCTCAAGCGATTTATGGCAACTATTCAATACAAGCTGTATAACCTCTCATAGAAAATGTATGTATTCGGGATGGTGGCGTATGGGAATATATATTAAAATAAGATTTGAATCAAATTTTAGGCGTCGGGATAGCAGAAAGTTTATCACGTGAAGCAATATGCTCAGTAGCATTTCTCTTCTCATTATGTTATGTGTTTAAATGCTCAAATTTCACCGAGGTCGACTTTGCCTGTCAAATTCCGGCGCCGAGGAAATACCACTTGTGCAAAGGGGTTGATGTAATAGAATAGTTCCCAAACCCTAAAATTCACGCATTAAGGCCAAAAGCAGAAAGGATTTTAAGCACCCATTTTAGTAGACCCAATTGTTATTTCCTAGGCGCTCCCTTCCTGATATATATCTGCAAGTTTCATAAATTGGTAGTGACAATTCTGTATACCAACCATAATATTATTTTGCTACATTTCTGTACGGAAATTTTTAACAGCAAAACAACGATATTAAAGACTTAATCTGTTATAGAAACACAACATTTATTTTATGTTTTTTCTTAAATCCGTAAGACGATTGACTAATATATCATTTGAACGATATTTACCTCAACAATTTTATACACGCAAAAGTTACGATATTCATAAAAAAGAAATTCAGAGATAAACTAGGGAACATATTCGTAATATTGAATATACTTTCAAAAGACTTTATGCACTTAATGGTAATGGTTTTCTATACTCTTCAAACAAAATTCTGGTTTATAGAACAAAGTTGGAAACTGCACGTTGGTGCCGCTGCACCAACAAAATCTGCTGCTGCTGCTTCTCCTCTCCTCCTCCTCCTCCTCCTCCTCCTCCTCTTACTACTACTACTACTACTACTACTACTACCACTACCACTGGTACTGTTACTGTTGCTACTTCTCATCCCCTCTTCGCCTCCTCCTCTTCCTCATCCTACTGCTAACACACACACACATATCCTAGGTGTAGTTAATTGGTAAGAAGTTCGCTTCCAAAAGAGAGCGTTCTGTGTCCAATCCTACTGCGTGGTATTACAATACGCCCGGACCATCCAAAGACTTGTGAATAGATTTGGCAATCGGCAACTGAAAGAAGGTTATATATATATATATATATATATATATATATGTGTGTGTGTGTGTGCCTTATTAAAAGCAGCAAAAATATCACAAAACTGTTACTCACAGTTTCACGTTGCCGTTCATCGGACGAACGGGAACGTGAAACTCTGAGTAACAGTTTTTTGTGATATTTCTGATACTTTGTAATAAAGTATATTACTCTACCTCTGGTATTCGAGTACTATTTCTCCACCTTGTTTCACATTTATGTGCTTACTCTGATATATATATATATATATATCAAAGAATATCAGTGCCGCAATCGAGATGTCTGAAAGAAATTTCAAAATGAAGTCTTCAACACATGCTGCAGTATTGTCATCGGAAAAGTTGCCTCTCCAGAAATGTCCATGCTCTCAATGAAGATGATCCGGAACGAACAGTTGTGCATTGTGTGTGTCACTTGGCGAGATATGTAGAAAAGGCATATTTTTCAGGGAAGATTTTTGTGAAGGATAAGGCCTTATTTAAATTAAATGGCTCAATTTATTACAGGGGAATTTTGAGAATCCTTTTACTTTGGAGGAATATCCTGTTAATTTACCAGGAGGTACACTATGGTGCGGTTTATCATGAAAAGAATTAACTCGGCTATTTTGGTGGTACCGTGATAGGCCTCATCTACTCGAATTTGCTGCAACAATCAGTAATACAAGCATTGAAGAGGGATCTGTAGATGGGGCACCCCAACATTACTGCATTAATATAAGGACCTGCCTTGATTTCCATTAAGCAGTTTGATTTAAGGAAAGTTTCAGTGTTATACTCTCCGCGATCACTGGACCCTTAACCGCTAGATATTTTTTATGGCGATACTTAAAAGATAAATTTTACGGCCTAGTAATAGTCGACGAAATGAGAGTAGCCATTGAACGGAAATGCGTACAAATACTAAATGAAATACTTCTTGAAATTGGCGATTTCAATGCTCCGAGTAAACAGCAGGGGCTGAATCAATTATCTCATGAGTTTGAAAATAAGCATTAATACAATTCTATCTGTAGATTCTATTGAAAAATTTTAAAATAAAATATATTTAAATAAACATTTTCTTAATCGTTCAATGTGTGTGTATAAACGTTTTGTGTTATTTCGTATATATGTATGTGGGTAAAAACAAAAATATACATACATAAATACACACGCGTACATACGTATACACACATCGAAACACATGCATGTATAAAGCAAATAAATTATACCTCTCACTTGCAAACATATGTGTCTAAGTGCTTTGTAGACTCCTCAGATCTCTCACACCTCCCTCAGCAAAATATCGACGATAGTGAATGAATTTCCAGAGCGAGAGAGAGAAAGGGAGGGAGGGAGAGGGAGAGAGGGCATGAGAGAAAGAGAGAGAGAGAAAGGGACAGAAAGAGAGAAAGGGACAGAGAAAGAGAGAGAGGGAAAAGAGAGGAGAGAGTGTGAGAGAAAGAGAGAGAGGGAGAAAGAGAGAAAGAGGGAGAAAGAGAGAGCGAGAGGGAGAAAGAGAGAGAGGGAGAGATAGATAGAGAAACATACAAAGAGTGAGTGAGGGAGAGGGGGAGAGAAGAGAAGGAGGGAAGGCGTGGGAGAGAGGGAGATAGATAGATAGAGAATGAGAGAGAGAGAGAAACATACAAAGCAAGAAACAGGGAAATAGAATGGTGAAGAATAAAATATTTTTTTAATTTTTGTGAAGGACAGAGCGGCCGCCTAATCGCGAACCTAAAACCGTAATCGCTAAACCACACGTCTTCTGCATGCAAGCAGAATCTATCAACAACCATTGCAACAGCAACGCATGCTGGTCTATCAACCAATCATCGACAGCTTGCCGAAACAACAACTTTAATAACAATAATATATCCTACAACGTTAACTAATAAACAGATTTTCATCAACAGCTAGTCAAACAGAAAAACAACAAACAGCGTCGCCTTGTTTTCAAGATGTGTTTTTAACACGTGTTTTCCTTCTTCGTTTTCGCAAATTCCTTGTGTACGTATATCCAGAGCATTTATCTCGAAACTTAATATTAAAAATGGGAATAATGACTATAATTCAACCATTTACTGTATCATGTTGGACTGAAATGACGGCATGATGCCTTTGGCTATTTTTTCGGGATAGATATTTGTAATTATGTTTTCAAAAATTGTTCTGGAATTTTGGAATTGGAGAATTTCCGTTACTGCGATTTTATTTGATATTATAGCATGTTGTTTTATTGAAATGCTGCGTTTTATCGATTTATATTTTCGGGTAAATTGTATGTATGTTTATATGTATATATATTTGTATATATTTACGAATGTATGTATATATGTATGTACGTTTCCATGCAAAATGTGAATATACGTAATATTTGTGTATCCATTTATCTTTCTACTTTTAGTTGTTACAGTTATTAGAGTGCAGGTAAGCTGGGCTCCGCCTTGATACTTGTACACAAATGCCTTGAAAATAAATGCATGTAGTTATGCTCCAAAGCACACTTACGTACACAATGCCAGACGTCCTTCCGCACATATATATATACACATACATACACACACACACATATGTGTGTGTGTGTGTGTATGTGTATATATATATATATTTACATATACACATATACATACATGCATACATACATACATACAAACATACATACAAAAATACTCGGTTGTTCATGTTGAACCAAACCATCAGCTAGAAGTCCATTCTTTCTCTATTCGCAAGAAATCTTGAAATAAACTGTAGAATAACTTACATATAAGTATATATATATATATAATATATATATATATGTGTGTGTGTGTGTGTGTGTGTGTGTATACATATATATTCTTGTATTTGTTTCAGTCGTCTGAATGTAGCCATGCTGGAGCACCGTCATTTAAATCGAGCACATCGATCCCAGAATTTATTCTTTGTAAGCCTAGTACTCGTTTTATCAATCCTATTTGCCGTACCAATAAGTTTTGGGGATACAACCACACCAGCATCAGATGTCAAACAATGGTGAGGGGACTAACACATACATACACAGAGGGAGAGAGAGAGAGAGAGAGAGAGAGAGAGAGAGAGAAGGGGGAGAGATAGATAGATAGATATGTAAGCGGGGAGTGGTAGTTAACTCAATAGATGAAGAAGAGTTTATTTATTCGTGCGAATGAGACGATTTAATCCGTCTCTGTTCAGAGATTTTCGTATTATGTGCTTTCTTTCGGATGACAAATTGTATTCTTTGCTGTTTACGGATGTTAGAAATACCCTCGTATGCATTACAGAGACAGTTGCAACTCAACGTTTATTTACTGCTTCTAAGATTCGCACTAAACTTTAATTATTTTGTCTCAGGCTGTTGTTCTTCAATTTATAATGCCATTTCTATAGAGGAAATGACACAAGGCTTTGGTAACCAATGACTTTAGTGAAATTAACTTGACGTCGGCAAAGATTATCCGAATTTTGCGTTCCTATTCGGCATTCGTTTTTTAACTGCATTAGAATCATAACTCACGAACGTAAGACACAATCTATTTAACATCTCTGTGTGTGCTGCCGCTGTTGCTGTCGCCTCAAGCCTTCAGTTTATTTATTCCAACTCCATTATCTTTTCTTAGTCTTTCCCATTTCTCCTCTATCTAGCTGCAAGTTAAAAATAAAACCTTTTATTTTCAGTTACATTTCAACATCAAATGGTGTGGTAGATATATTTGAAAAGATGCATTGTCGTTGTCTAAAATGCTATCCATCATCGGCTTCATATGTGTCGAGATTTGCGAGGAATTACAGCTTTAAGGAACTGGAACACACACACACACACACACACACCACACACATACACACACACATACACACACACACACACACACACACAGATTTGTGGCGCGGCAGTGAATTGCGAAGCCAGCAGCAAAGTTTCAAGGTTATTTCCTCTGGAGATATACTGAAAGGTCAAAGATAGACAGAAAGTAAAAATCAAAACTAATTTGGAAAACTTCATAGTTCTGGAAAATATAATATATTTATACGGTTATTACTAAATTCAGACATCGTAAAATCTAACTTACATTTGGGAAAATGATATGTGAGCGATATAATCATATATTTTTAATTCTATTAACAAGGGCCTACGTCATCAGTAAATTGGTGAATCTTTGAATTTTTCTTTTTTTTCATAAATTCTACACTGTGGTGTATCAAAGAAAGAAAGGTAAAAAAGGAAACCAGGACCACTATAGTATTGATATCTCAGCATTATGGCAAATTGTTACTATTATTGATGACTATAACAAACTTGTAACAGCAAAACTAAATTAAGCAAAAATTAAATGGATACTTTTATATTTCGTAAATATAATCAATCTCTAAAGTTCTCTCAGCTACCAGTCACTTAAAGACATTCACGTTTATATTTGTCTTCTTATAAAACACACCTGGAGAAGGAGAGGGTGTTGCTCTTGCCTGTGTGGTTTGTGAGAGGAGGTGATTGAGACGTGCGGGTCTGGGCAGCCATCAGAGAACTCACAGGAATCGACCCATGGTAGCGTGTAATATGAGTACTGTTCACAAAAGAACATGTGCAACGTGTGGAAAGATGTGCCTCTCAGTTGGAGCATAGAAAAAGCATGAGTTTATACTATGACACCTATATAATAACAATAATAATAATATATATATATATATATATATATATGTATATGCATGTATGTATATATATATATATATATATATATATATATATATATATATATATTGACAAAACTTCCAAAAGCAGCAGTTTATCGTGTGTATAAACAATTTAAGGAATCGGGAAAGATTGATAGAAAAGAACATAAAACTCAGAGGGATCCCAAGCACAATCCCAAATTTCTCGCTGGCCTCAAACACTCCATTGAAGGCAACCCATTCACATCATGACAATTCTTGGAAAGAAACGCAATGATTCCTTTTCACGATGTTCAGGAACCTTGGCATAACTAGCTCTGTTAACCTCCTAACAACCAGGGCCAAAACAATCACAACCGTGAGATGTCCAAAGTCTTTGTCATTCATCAAGCATCAAGGCGCAGGAAAAACGTTCCTGTTTGTAGACGAGAAGTTCACTGTGGATACTGAGGTGAATCGCAGAAATCCTGGAGTGATTGCATACAACTCTTTCGACGTCCCCACTGCGTTTGTGACTATGAATCCTGCCTCTCTGATGGTATTCGGAGCAGTGGTGTCCAATGGAAGTGTCATGGATCCACACTGCATTGAGTCTGGCTTCAAGATCGGCACAGATGGGTATCTTGGCATCCTGAAGAACATTATGAAGCCATACCATTCTTCGCCATGCCATGGGTCAAAAACAACAAAGGCCTTCCTTAGTGTAAAGGTGCCATCTTTCTGGGGGCTAACATCTGGCCCACTAATAATCCAGATCTCAACCTTCTCGATTACTTTTTATGGGGTGTACTTCAAGCAATGACCGATTCTTCACCACACTGGAGTGTCAACAGTTTGAACACCTGCAACGTGCATCTGAAACACAAAATCAAAAAGGTGACAGTTGCGGCAGCTGCAAAAAATGTTGTCCTCGTGTGGAGGCAGTAATCTCCTAAAAGAGCGGCAATTTTGAGTGGTAAATGTTTTTGTTTTACTAAATGTTACGTTAAAATTATATTTGTCTACTACGATTATTTTAGTATTTATAATCAGTTTTATGCATTGTAAAAATTGTCTCGATTTATCTCCAACACCGTGAATATATACATATATACATACACATATATATACATATAAAGAGAGAGGGAGAGAGAGAAAGAAGTACAAAGAGAGAAAGAGAGGGAGAGATATAGTATTATTTTGAATAGTTACTTCTACAACGTTGTTAATATGTAGTACATGTCGACTGTAAATTTCGTTGAAGATTTGACACTATTAAAAAATCATTTGAATTTTTCTGCTATAGCTTTCTTCAATATTCAGTACCGTGTAGCTTCTTATGATGATGTTTTTAAAATTATAAGCAATGGAATAGCATAATAAGTTGCAAAAATAAAAAGGGCTTCAAGTCTAGCATGAAGATCATCTAACAGCGATTCTTTTGTAATAAGGGGGAAGTAGTCCGTCTCTGCCTGTTAGCTTTGTTAAAGGAAGTCTTATAATTAACGCACTTGAAATGTTTCAGGAAGTGTTACATGTAAAAGGGAAGCAAGAAGTTTACAGACGAATCGAAATCACTTAAGTGCAACACATTGAGCTCTATATTGTATCAGAGTTGTTGAAGTTGTAACCGTTCTGCTCTGTTTACATCTTACAGTATTTCGTGTAAATTAATAACTGCTTCTACATTCCAACGTTTAACATAATCTAATTTCTGATAGATTAGATTTATCAGATCAAATGCCTCTCTTAATTTTTTTTCTGTCTTCGATTCAAACAAAAGCAGTAATATTTTTAGGTTTGTTACCATCTATAGAAACACCATTCCTGCAAAATGTTGTCATGTGCACATTGTATAAACTTTTATATATGTAGACTCAACAAGCAAACTTGATGGGAATAGTAACAAACCTAGCTTTAAATTACAGCTAGCCGTCTTAAAATCCAATATTGACGACTTCTCTAACTTCTGTTTTCATCTATAATCTCTTTTAGTTACACTTTTCCAACGCCCTTTGTTATAATTCAATACCACCTACCCCAGTTTCAAATACATACACGTACATTCCACAGTAATTCAGTTCTCTGTACTAAATTTACGCGAGCCTCTGGTGACTTCTTACATACCTTCTAATAAATAATATTTAACCTATCACCGTCTAACTATATTCGTTGATGTAACTTTTAGAACACGCAGTTGACAATGCTTGAGTGCTATTTTTTTTCTGCTTCGTATTTACTACCGAAGATAACAGAAGAAATGTGTTTTTGATATTCCGATACATATATTCAAGTTTTCTAAATATTCATAGACACATCCATTGATTTCTCTACCAAGGTGTTAACTTAAGTCAGTTTATAAACGTGGCTAGAGTCTAAGCTAAACGGATGACAATCATATCTAGAATCAACAACATTCAAGCACGAACACATATTTCTGTTGTGTTCACAAGTTAGATCCTTACCTAGTGCTGCAGGTACAATACCTGTCTTTATTGCATGCATGGAAATACCCACAAATTTTTGACAATGTCTCAAATCGTACTTTATATTATTATTCTTTTCTCTCTCTTTTACTTGTTTCAGTCATTTGACTGCGGCCATGATGGAGCACCGCCTTTAATTGAGCAACTCGACCCCGGGACTTATTCTTTGTAAGCCCAGTATTTACTCTATCGGTCTCTTTTTCCGAACCGCTAAGTGACAGGGACATAAACACACCAGCATCGGTTGTCAATCAATGCTAGGGGGACAAACACAGACACACAAACATACACACACACACACACACACACACACACACACACACACACGCATATATATATATATATATACGACGGGCTTCTTTGAGTTTCCGTCTGCCAAATCCACTCACAAGGCTTTGGTCAGCCCGAGGCTATATTAGAAGACACTTGCCCAAGGCACCATGCAGTGGGACTGAACCCGGAACCATGTGGTTCGTAAACAATCTACTTTATTTCATAAATTTGTCATATAGACAGTACAAAGATATTTGCGGGCTGGACAAACACATTAATGAATGAAAATGAATTATAATGAATAGATGAGAGACGAAACCCAACACCCGCCGATTGGATTTTTCTCGAAAACATCTTTTTTTTCTTTTTAAATCAATATAAGGTTTCAAACCTTTTACAAGGAGGAGGCACTAAAACCTCTTACTTAACATATTTTCTTTTTTCTTTCTTAAAACACAAAATTGAGGTTATAAACCACTACAAAATAGTCCAATAAGGTGAGGTTTCAAACTATGTAACGAGGTTCTTTCATCTCCTACTCTTCGATATATCCATCGATATATTCATCATTATCTTCAATGCCGCTTGAGTTCCTCTATCCCGCCATTTCCCATGCCTCACTCATGTAGGACATGTAAGTCGTGTAAGGGCCACCCGGCCATATGCGACACTCCTCCCCAAATCCTTTAAGCCTTTCCCACAAGGGAAACCTTATGACCTCCACAGCTATCTGCGGAGGCCATTCGGGATCCCGTGTGAAGGGCATATCTACTGTTTCTTTATGTCCTTCTACTATTTTTTCCACCTCCCCGCCCTTGTAGAAAAATATAATCAATTGATCATCTTTAAGGGCGGGGGTGGTTTCTTCCACCGTGGGCGGCACAACTTCGGGGCATGCAGTCGGCACATCATCTCCCTGCTGAGATGACCCGTTTTTCTTCTTTCTTTTTTTCTTTTGTTCCTGGCTTCGGGAGAGTGGAGCCCTTCCGCTTTGTCCGGAGACTCTCCCCCGCCTCCCGAAGCCTTAGGTTCCTTCGGCGAGCAACTATTGTTGCCCGCCTTCTTCCTTTTTAATCCTTTTTGAGTTGAGGAGGCTGAAGTTGATGTTTTTAAATAGGAAACTATGGATAATGGTTTCAGATTTTGGAATGAGACCAGGAAGTTCGATGAGGGAGGTACGTCGATCATATTGACTTCAGTAATCAACTGGTAATTACTTCATCGACCACAAAATGATGATATTAAATCTCAACCTCGTTGGAATTTGAAGAGACTAAGAATAATAAAAGAAATTTTACAGAGACATTTATCGTTCGTATAGTTTTCACTTTAATACCTGCATCAAATTTCCATATTTTCACTGATCCCAGAGGGCTATACAACACACTTTACGAAATGCTGCAGAAGAATAATAAATAGGAATAAATAGGATGAAATGGGCTTTACTACAAGTGGTAACTAAAACCCCACGGTAAATTAAGCTTCATGGACCCCAACTATATTCTCCTCACCACTTACCATTGAATAGATATAAATACAGCTAGAAGCCATAATGGAAATAATAACAAATACAACCTATAAATTGTTTTAAACTAAATTCATGAAACAGAAAATAAACAGTTGAAATTTATATAAAATTATTTCTGTATTAAGTTCTATATTTTTGAAAATTCTGTGTATGATATTTTAGTTCTATTTTCAAACAAGAAATGCCATAATTTTCTCAGTGAACGAAAATATTCCATATAATTAGCGAGGAAGTCTAAATACTAATACAATAGCGCAAACTGAGATAAACTAGTTTATGATTGTCTTACGAATGAGGTTTTGCCAGTATCGCTAGTAATTATTAAGTTTCCAGATAAAGTTTTGTTTAGGTATTCAATTATTTCCATTTTGAACAATAAAAAGAAACATAAAGAATTAAACTGAAATACAGTTGTTCTTTTTCCTTCCTGAAAACACCTAATTACATCTAGTTTAGTGAAATATTTAACAAGTAGGAATTCGACACTAATTGCCTGATAGCAACATTAAAATAGAACATACTTTCACTGAGAAACAATATCCCAGAATTATAATTTGTAGACAATGAAAGTTGTATTTGATAAGCTCCGCATCACTTCGTTAATCTAAAGGTCATTATTTTCTATGTAATCGGAATTTCAGATTATTAAATAGTAGTTCCTTTGTGTCCAATAAGGAAGTGAGTATTCAAAATTAGTGAGTTAAAACAAAACCATTGAAGATGGTCCATGTCTAGTTAGTAACCACGGCGAACTCATTAATAACAAAAACAAAATCGCTGCTTCTGCTTCACGACTTTAACATATCATACGACTCTAAGTAGTAGGCGTGGTGTACACAAACTAGATATTTTTTTATGACGGTCATGGATAATAACGATTGTTTCAGAAACATTTGTTTAGTTGAAAACCAACGAATGGTTTTTGGTAAACCATTCCAGAGGTGGTGAGCTGGTAGAATTGTTAGTATGCCAGAAAAATGTTTAGCGTTATTTCTTCTGGTTTTACGCTCTGAGTTCAAATCTGCTGAGGTCAGAGGTCGATAAAATAAATGCTATTTGAGCTCTGTGGTCAATGTAATAGGCAAATCACTCTTCCTAAAATATTAGGGTTTGTATCTATTGTTTAAAGAAAGAATTAAAATGTTACTAAAAAAATCGTCTATAGTTCCTCTACTTCATGGCCATTCATAATGTTAACATGCTGTTTAAGAGGTAGCAGTATGTTAACTTCATACTGATGTACCCATGGCTGTGTGATTAGAAAATGTGCGCACTAGGATAGAAAACGGTGGGGATTTTAGAGAGTAAATTATAATGGTTTCAAATTTTAGCACAAGAACAGGAATTTCGGTGGTTGGGGGTTGTTACATCAACTCCAGTGCTCGAATGGTAATTATTGTTTCGAACTCGAAAGGATGAAAAGTGGCAAAAATTGATCTCCACGGAAGTTCAACCCAAAACGCAAAGCCAGGCGTGCAAAAGGTTCTGCCAACTGACCGCCCTAGCAAGTTGTTGTACGTGCGTTTGCTTAAATACATCCTAACTGATATATCACTAACTCTACAAACTGATTTTATACCGTTGTTAAAAGACGCACGCAACACCTATATATCTCGACCGGGGAAGAAAAAGATTCTGATCTGCTTAATTTATCTCAGTGGTTCTGTATATATATGTGCAATCCCCTCGCCAGAGTATCAGGTGTTGTACTGTACTTCTAGCGACTTCCATGATTTTCAACTTAGTCTTCTTTGCAGCTAAATCAAGTTCAGTTCATATAACAAACAAACCGCAATCATACAAATTTCATTGTCGATGAGAAAACCATGTACAAACCTGGTTGAGAAATCTTGTCTGGGCTGGCAGACTTAAACGGAAGCGTGGTTTCAGGTTATTTTCTATAATATCCTTAAGAACCACATTAGGTAAGAAAAATTTCCATTGCAGACAGAGTATTCTCTCATTTTAATATCCCAGAAAATGGTAAATCGGAATGTTTTATCCTAGAAACGGAAATCATTCACATTTTATTTGCAATTGTATTGTGTTTCGCCAAAGAAAAATATTCATCGATCAGAACGATAATCAAAAGTATTCCAGGTATGACCAAACTACGTACATTTTCAAATATCATAATATCCTATTATAATTCCCATTCCTTATTTAAGGCGGCAGGGTGCTAAATGAGTTTCTACTACATTATTTACATTATTTAAATTTGACAGATATTTGTCCTCATCTTTGTTGTTAACACAAGATTTCGGTTGATATACTCTCCAGCTTTCATCAGGTGTCTTGGGGACATTTCGAGCCTGGGTTCTCATTCCTATCAGTCAATTGTAAATAATGTAAATAATGTACATAAATTCCTCATCTCTTAAATATAGAATTGGAGTATCTCCTATCTACTATTTGTTGCGCGTCAAACAAGTCGAAACACTCACTGGCTCGTTCCTTCCAGCAATGTAAATTATAGAGACTATTATAAAGAATCATTACAAAATTTCATCCATATTGTTGTAATTATTGTTATTGCTATTATTGACGTAGTTAAGGGAGGTGGCGGCGATGTCGGAAGCAAAGGCGGCGACGACTCCAGTCTTGAGAATTTCCATATTTATCCACTCAGAAATAACCAAGAGATAACATATTTTGGGGTAAATTTCAAATGAGAACGCCGGAACGAATACCGCAACCCGTTGTCTCAGACGCTCTCACAACTGCGCTAAAGCACCGTCTTCTTTCCACAGATATATAATTGCAAGCACAATACAATGTGTTGTTTTGGTCAAATGGAGGTAAATCTACTGAAAAATTTGAAATGTCAAAACTAGTTTTATATGAAGTTCTGCTTACTTAAATTATCGGGTAAATATTGATAATTTAAAATTGTTGCTAGATAAATGTCTAATTTTAAATTAAATATAGCTATGAATTAAATGGTTAATAGTGTAAAACCACACATATGCTTCTAATAGGTAGTTTCTGTGTCTACCGAATATCCTCCACGATTACTGGCGCCATTGAGACTGAACCAACGAAGGAGTCTCTGCTCGATCACTTTGTTTTCTTGTATCAGAAATTGTATATTGAGGACGACAAGAATTTTGAATTCTTAGATAACCTATGACTAATTAACTGTATGAGATATTTACGAATTCAACGTCTTCGAGGATAACTCTGCCAGATAGGAATTGGCCTCGGCTTAAGAAAGATGCAATAAAAAGACACAGAGTGGGAGACTTTATGCTATGGATAACACATGGAGAATCCATATTTTAGCAGTAACACTATCTTAAATAAAGTACAGATGGGGTGACTTACTAGTTATGCTATAAAACTGAAGAAGACAAGCTGGTCATGACTAGAATGATTCTAGTCATATGTTAGTTAAATCATAGTTGTTTCGAGACTACAAATGACGTTATGAAACTAACGAAACGAAAGATAGGGTCCCTATATGAGAACTTGATCTGATAACATAGAAACTAAATTTCTTATAATTAAATGAAACTCTATCATCCATTCAGCCAGCCGTACGTCCATCCATGCATCCACCCATTTCTCTGTCTCCTGTTCCTGAAATAGAGTCCTCAGGATCTTCTTCCTACTTGAAACAACCGTCATTACACTTTCCTGTAGGATTCCGAAATGTAATCATTTAAGTCTATACATACAACCAACTGCCTTGTTCTAGGTCTACTTCTTGGTCTCTTGGATGTTGGCTTGGCTCGAAGAATCCGCCTGGCAATACGTTCACGAAAAACTCTTATTGAATGTCTGTAGTATTGGAACTGACCTCACCATGCGGAGAACTAACGGTTTTTTTCTGGAGAAAATCACTTATTTGCAAGTTATGTATTGTGTCATATAACCTGAATCTAGAGATCCATTGCAGAAACCTCATTTTGGCACGTATTCATTCGCGATTGTATTCTTTCTTTCAGTTTTCAAAAGTCAAGATCATAGATAAGGACAGGCACAAAGACCTAATTGCAGACAGCAAGATCGGTGTCTTTATGAACCTCTTCTGTTCTTAAAAGAAACGGCTTCATTGCATATTGTAGTACAAGATACACAATGATGGGATAATTTCTTCTGGAGTGATTTTAAACATAGATGTGATGTGTGCAGCATGACCGGGATCTAAACAAGAAACTCTGTGCGCATCAAATAGGCAAAATCAAGAACTGTCTAAAATCTTTATTTTTTTGTCCACTAAAATTATAAATCTTTTGTATAGAGATAAAGAAAGGCATTTCTTTTACACAACATACCATCTAAATTTACGGCTTATGTTTATGGGTATGTTGAATATTGAACATAAAGAATAGTTGTGTTCTAAAGCAATAAAATTAACTGCCTGTTACTGAACATCTAGGTAGTGAAGTGAATATGAAGAAGAAAACGTTGGCACTTTGCCAATTTCCCCTGGAAGCTTGATAGCGTATTAGTACAGCGCATGCAGATTAAATGCCTGAAAAGGTATGAAATTGTATGACAAATGTTCGCAGTTATAGAAAACTACTGGTATTCTTGTATATCAAAAGCAATCCAACATAGACGTAATGATTGCTATAGGAGAAAAAAACGCACATTAGAAATAACCTCTTGTACAGTGTATTCTTTAGAAATAGTTTTTTGTAAGTGACGAAAATTAGAATAAGAACGTTTGGCAATAGTCAATTTAGAAATAGACATCTTGGGCGTTGACTTTCTTTTCTCAACTTTTCAGGTGTATGTAATCTATATTATATGAAAAACCACAGAGAGTTCGTCTGTTTAACGACTACACTTCAGGAAATAATAGCAAATATCTCTCAGATCCTGCCACTTCGAAATGTATGTGAATCCAGGATAATACATACATACAATACATTATACACATACGGAAGCACTCTCATCTACACACGCAGATCCACACTAATCCCCACACATTGTTGCATACATATTTGTACATGTAAGCATATGTAAGTATAAGTATATATATATATATATATATATATATATATACTAGCATTAAAGACCCGTCGTTGCAGGGTCATAGTGCTAGTGCATGTATATATGTGTATATATATGTGTACATATTACATGTACATCTATATATATATATTCATCTACACGTAAAATACAAAATACAAAGTTATATCTTGATATCGCTAGTGATAACAATACTCAAAATATATAACAGACTGGAATTGTTAGCCCGTCTCTTGTAATTTCGATCAATTGTATCTTGTCCTCCCTCTTGTATAGAACTGTGGCTACAATCCAGCTTACCTCTACTTCGGGGAGGGGGGGCATTTAAAATTATTTTTCCGGGACGTCTTACGTCCCGGATATACAGGTAGAAATTAAATATTTCCACTTTGCAAGTTCGCGTCGAGTACTCCCTTGCACGCTCCGTTGACTCGAACCTTGCTTCTATTGTGGCGAATTTACCGCCTCTGATTAGATACTTCTCATAGTCGCACCAAGACACTTTTCGAAGGTCTTTTCCTCCATGTTATTTCTTTATTACCCACCAGGGGCTACGAAGAATGGCGGACATAACAAAACATGGGGGACATAGAACAATATGATTAAATTTATGAGCAAATGAAAATGAAAAAATGATAATATGAAAGCGATGCTAACGGCCCCCTCCGCCAGCATCACTTACCTGTCCTTTTGTTTTCACTGTCACCTGAATGTTCATTCCCAATACGAAGACCATCCATATCCATTCTTACTCCGAAACTGTCCTCCATATATTCCACGAATTCATCGCTCATTCTTGTATCTTTCACCTCCCAATTCTCCCTTTCACACCTCAACACAAACTCATCTATATTCTTCTTTTCCAGCACTGCATATCTGATCCCATCCATTTCATACCATTCATACTCCTCCATTACCCTTTCAACCTCTTTCTGTTCAGTCACAATATAAATGTTCGACCTGGGTTCGTTTTCAAACTCTTGTCTGTATGTATTATTATTTTTCTTTTGTTTTCTTGTTGGAGGGGAGCGGGTGGGTTCACTGTCTGCAGGGGAAGGGTGGGATTCAGAGGGTGCGGGTTGTGTTGGGGTGGGTTGGAGCTTCGCACAGTTTTTCTTTTTCTTTCTTTTTCTCTTCCTTCTTCCCACTCTTGTTGCATCTCCTCTTCTTCTGTCGTTTTTTCCCTTTGGTTTCTTCCTCTTTTGGGGCTTCCGCGACGATTTCCTTTCTTTTTCTTTGGTGGGGGAGGGCAGTAGGCTCTTATGTGACCCCTCAGGCCACACTTGTAGCACCTGGGCGCCCTACCCTCCACCCACACTCTCATAATAATATTCCAGTTTTTATACTGTCCGTAAGCTTTTCTATAACTTCCGCCTCCGTCTGTATGTTCATTACTAGTGGGCACCTCTCACGCCTTCATATTTCATAATGGCGTGGAGGATGTCCACTTTATCTTCATTTCCTTTGATAACCGCAGCCGTTATTAATTCGCCCTCTAGGTGTGGAGGTATTCCTTCCACCCTAATTCTGGTGGTCCTTCTATTCAAATACGAGGGGAACAAGTAAAACTTTTCTGTACTCACCACCTTGGCTGCTATAATCCTGGCTGCTTTCTCACTTTTAAATTGTACCGTTATGGTTCCATATTCTAATCCTTTTGTCATGTACACAATTTCTTCTCCTGTCTGTTTGAAAGCCTCTTCAATTGCTTCCATGTTAATCACTTCCATTTTTCTACCTCCATTCATAAATACTTTATTTAATGGTTCTACGATGGAACCAGTCTCCGCGCCCTGCTAGAGGCAACAGCTCAACCTCTCCGTTCTCCTCCTCCTTCATGAACTCCTGGAAGTCCGTCAACTTAGCCAGGTCTATCTCTTTTTCTGTTGACTTCTTCGTTATACCTGCGTAGGTGCTTTCCATTTTTTTCACCGCCAACTCCTCCTCAGATGTCGACGAATTTTCAGAGAAATTTCTCCCTTCCATCTCATCCGTTTGGTGATTCTTTATTACCCACTAGGGGCGACACAGAGGGGGACACCAAGAGACATGGGGACATAGAACATTATAATTAAAATTTATGAAAATGAATTGTTAAACGAAAAAATGATAAAATGAAAGCGATAGCAACGGCCCCGTCCGTCAGCATCACTTACCTGTCCTTTGTTTTTCATAGTCACTTGAATGTTCTTTGCCAATACGAATAAATTCCATATCCATTCTTACTCCGAAATACTCATCCATATTTTCCACGAATTCATCGCTCATTCTTATATCTTTCACCTCCCAATTCTCCCTGTCACACCTCACCATAAACTCATCAAAGTTCTTCTTTTCAATCACAGCATACCTAGTCTCACCAACTTCATACCATTTATACTCTTCCATTAGACTTTTAACTTCTTTCTGTACAGTCATAGTACAAATGTACGGCCTGATATCGATTTCAATCTCTTGTGTGTGTGTATTCTTTTTTTTCTTTTGTTTTCTTGTTGGGGGGGAGCGGGTGGGTTCAATGTCTGCATGGATAGGGTGGGACTCAGAGGGCGTGGGTGGTTTTGGGGTGGATTGGAGTTCCATATTATTTTCTTTTCCACGTATTCTTCTCTTCCTCTTATTTCCAGCTTCCTTCCATTTCTGTGTATTCTCTTCCTCTGTTTCCTTCTCCTCTGGTTTCTGCTTCTCTCTCTGTGGTTCGGAATCCATTTCTTTCCCTGGGGGAGGGCAGAAGGCTCTTATGTGACCCCTCAGGCCACACATGTAACAACGTGGAGCCCTGCCCTCCACCCACACTCTCATGATCACGTCTCCCAATCTGATGCTTTCCGCCAGGTCCACCAGTACCTCGGTCTCTGCCTGTACGTTCAGCTCCACTGTTACACCTCTCCAGCCCTCGGACTTAACCGAGGCATGGAGAATATCTACTTCCTCCTCGTGGCCGCTGATCACAGCCGCCACAATCCATTCTGCCTCCACGTTTGGTGGCACTCCCTCCACCCTTATTCGTGTAATCCTCCTGTTTAAATACGTAGGTAACAGTGTTACCTTTTCTGACTTTACCGCCTTCGCCGCCATCTTCCTCGCTGCAGATTCACTTTTAAAATGCACAACTACGGTCCCATACTTGGATCCTCGAGTCAGAAAATTAATTTCCTCCTCAGTTCGTCGCAGGGCTTCCTCTATCCACTGCATGGTTACAACTTCTACCCTCTTCTTTTCGTTTGCGAACACCCTGTAAATAATGGTCCTCTTATCATACCATTCTTTTCTCCTGGGTGTCGGTGATAGTTCCACCTCACCGCTTTCCTTTTTCATGTATTTCTGGTAACTTGGCAACTTGGCCATGTCGACCCCTTTCTCTTCCGCCTTCTTGGTTACACCGGCATAGGTATAACTCAGCTTCTCTTCCAATTTCCTTGCTGCCATTTCTAGCTCCTTCTCAGACGTAGGCAAGTCTGATAAAGACTCGAAAACTCCAGGCTTTTCTTCCATCAGCTTCATTGCAATTGCCTGTTCCAGTTCCTCATCTGTCGTGGACAAGTCTGTTAGAGACTCATAGTCCATTTCCTTCTGTCTGACAGACCGAAAACGGCCGCCAAAACAGAAAACGTGCGACGCACAGAACCAGTGCGACGCGAAACCGCACCAACCGACGTTCCAATTCCGCAACCACAATTCACTTTTTGTTCTTTTTTCTTTTTTAACCGAATTTTACAGAGCGCAAAAAAAACGCCACCTTTTTTCTCTACATTGTATACTTTATAGACAATAGTCTTTTCTTTAATTTAATTTTTTTATTATCCATCTGGACTATTCCATTTCTGCAGGCTAATTTTATTCTTAATTTATTCCCATTCATGTGAAAGCACTTATTCAAGTTCAAATCCTTGATGCAATTTTATACCAATTGCTATTTTTATTTTTGTTATGTTACGATTATATTATACTTTAGTATGATTTTAATTATTACTTAGTATATATAATTCAATTGTTATTATTATTTTTATTGTTAAAGTGAATGTATCTGACATAAAATAGAGAAACGTTTTTGTTTCACTTTTAACACGTAATACTGAAATAGTGGAGAAGATATGATATATATATATATAACAGTATGTTTCCCAATTAAATGAGGTTAACCCTTAAGCGTGGACGCTACTTAAGGGTTAACCACATTTAAATGGCAAATATACTTCACGATGTCGCGCAGCTACTGTTTATACCTCGCTCAGAGATTTATTATTGCTATATATATATATATATATATATATATATATATAAAACAAAAGCTTGTGTGTATACATGTATGTATGTGTGCGTGCGTGTGTCTGCGTGCGTGTCTCTGTGTACGTGCACGTGTATGTGTGTCTATGTAGCCTCCTTCTCCCACTCCCGTGCGTCGTCGTGATATATTCAATAGAGGACGGAATGGCATTGATCCTGTACCGGTATACTCGCACACGAGTAGGCAATTAATGACATCATCACCTTATTTTAATGGATATTAAATATGACTAAAAAAAAATCTATTCGATTTTCAGCATATTTTTGCTTTCTAGCTCACCTTCTAAACTACGAAATATTGATGCAATTTCAGGTAATTATCAATAAATAATTCAATCTGGGAGTGGATTTTTAATTTATGATCTACATTGAGAATATAATTGATATATATTCTATTGAAGGATAGGGAATGTTTTATACGCCTTTTATAATGAGGATTGAAAAGGAAAGGAGAAAGAGTAGAGGAAAGAGTAAAAAGATTCATAAACTTCATCCACTGAAGTAATTTAAAAGAACATAGTTTAAAATCTATGTCGATATATCTATATCTATCAATCTACTTATTTATCGTCATGTTTGTATATGTATGACATCTATATCTCTATCTATCTATCTATCTATCTATCTATCTATCTATCTGACGAGCTCGGGGCGAACCTGGACTTCGACGAGGAGTACCTGACCCGCCTGTTCAGGACGACTTTCGGGCCAGGGCCCATGGACAACTTCCAGAGATCCCTGGCCTGGCAGTGCTACCGAGAAGCGCTACCCGTTCGGGATAAGCTCTACAGACACGGCTCGAGAAACACGGGGCCGACCGAGATGCGGTCAGAGCGACGAAACCCTTCTGCACGCACTCGTGCAGTGTCCAACAATTTCCGACCTGTGGGCTTATGTCGAACAACTGCTGTCACGTGTGGGACGAGTCGGTTTATCAGCTGAGTCTATCGTCAATATTGTCACGCCTCCTTCCTTCAAACGGTAAGGAAGAGCTATTTTCATCATCCTTGTGCCTATGGCGAAAGAATGTATCTGGTGGACGCGTCTGAAAGGATTGGAGACAAACACTTTCCTCTCTGGTCAATCTCTCATCAACTTCTTCAAGTACCACTTGAAAAGGAAAGTGAGAGTAGAGAGGCAAGTTTTGTCTAGCGAATGTTTTAAAAAAAGATGGGTGAATGTAGCAAGAATGGCACGTATGAATGACGAAGCCACCTTGAGCATGATCCTATGAACCCAGAAATTGAAAACAGAGAGTTGCTTATTCGCAAAAAAAAAAAAAAAAAAAAAAGAAATATAACATGTGACTCCATTGACCGAGGTTACCGTGGTCTTTTCCGTAGGCTTTTCTTTCCACGGGTAAACCTCACCTGTCCTCCCCTTTACACTTCATATTGACATTTCTGTGATAACGATGCCTATTGATCATTTTTTTTTCCTCTCCCCCTTTTTTTTAACCCCCCTTTTTTTGCCCTCTTTCTCTCCTTTTACGATCCCTTTTGATCGAAACTCCCCCTTCCTTTTTTTTTTTCTTTTAAAACCTTCAAAAGAAAAGCTCTACCTTGTAATTTGTTCTATTTGTGTGCAGCCCTGTGTGGCTAATAAAGAAACATATCTATCTATCTATCTATCTATCTATCTATCTATCTATCTATCTATCTATCTATCTATCTATCTATCTAACTAACTAACTATCTATCTATCTATCTATCTATCTATCTATCTATCTATCTATTTTTCTATCTATCTATGGACGGACGATAGTCACATCGGCTCGTAGTATGTTTGCCTTTTATTCCCTTCAAAAGTTTGTGTTTGGATAATATTTTTAAGTAAAAGCTGTGCAACAATTAATACATTCGGTTGTGCAAATTCTTTGCTCGGGGAACCTGCCATGTGCGGCATGTTTCCCGATTTTGTAAATTTGTTTTCGGCTTTCCTAGCCATTTCTGTTTTGAGCATGGCGACTTCAAGCCATGAAGTCGTTGTTAAAAAGAACGCTGGTCTCCTTGACAACGATTACGACGTTGGTTTCCCTACACCGCCTTCACCACAGTTTCATGAAGGAGGGAAGAAGGGGAGGAGCAACACAGGTGCAGGTGTGAGCATAAATGCTCGCATCGCAGCCGACACACGAAAATTGAAAGCAGGCAGACGACAGCTACTACTACGGACAACTCTGCCACAAACACCTCCACCAACAACAACGATACCGTCGTTTTGCCATCTACCATAACTGCCAACAACAACATCACTACTACAACCTCAACTACTACAAATGCCACCAACACTACCACCAAAAACAAATCGAATTTTGCACGGAAGACGAAAGCACTGAGGAATGGCAAATAGCCAGAAAAAGGAAGGAGGAAAAGGAGCAAAAAAAGAGCGAAATCCAATGCAAACGCAAATAAAGCAGGGAGATATACATCTCCCGAAGACATCTCATACCCTACCACAAACAAAGCAGGGAGATATACATCCCCCGAAGACATCTCAAACCCTACCACAAACAAAGCAGGGAGATATACATCTCCCGAAGACATCTCAAACCCTACCACAAACAATATCAACGCCACAAAAATATATACAAAGAATATGCTCAGAGCCATAGGCACCAAAAACACAGAGTGTATGAAATACATCAACACAAACACAAACATTACAGAAAACGACATTAAAACGAACAACCACCCACACACAACACCACCAGAACACAAAAAAATTACCATATATCACCATCATTGCACCACACACTAAAGTCCCTCTATCCCAAGGCGGTAGGAGGATGTCATAAATATTTATGCAAAAAAATGTACAATAGTCTCCTTGATGAAAAATCAAAGGAGGAGACAAATCTTTTGAAAGGTAAGTAACTCTCTGTTCCTTTCGTTTGTGTTCAAGATTGATTGTGTGAATGCGCGTGGCTTGGGTTCTCCTTCGAAACAAGGGTACTTTTTAAATGACATCAAGTCACATGATTTGGGAATCATAGCCATAAGTGAGACGAGACTCTATGAACCACGGGGCCTAAAGTCCATATATGGCGGACAGTTTAACATATATTTTTCTCCCTGTCTGCCAAGGATGGGCGGAAGTGGCACGGTAGTACTTTTTCGCAAGAGTCTGGATCTCGAAGTAAAGACGATATTCGTAGACCCGGAGGGTAGACTGGTTGTCCTGGATATCGACGGCAGCGATGGGTGAGCTTTTCGACTCTTAGCAGTCTATGCACCGCCTTAAACATGTCGGCCGGATTTCTTTCGACGTCTAAAAGTATTCCTGGGAACGTCTCTTCCTTTACTTTTAGTGGGGGATTGAAATGCTACCTTGGACACGCATCTAGACTAGGTGTGGAGAGACGAAAATAGACGGAGATGTAAACGCCGCAGAGACCTGCTCAGACGCTTTCAACTGTCTGACAGGTACCGACTCGACCACCCAAATGTACCAACGTGGACATGGAGCGACGGCATTGGGTTGTCGAGATCGTATCTAGATAGGATACTATGCAGATAGGGATAGCTTAGGATGTCCACAATTCCACATAGACAGGTACACAGATCACAAACTTGTGACGTGTATGCTAGACTTAGATAAGGCACATAGGCAGGGTCCCGGTTACTGGAAACTGAACGCGTCTTTCTTGTCGAGACAGGTTTTCAGAGACCGAATTAGCACACTAGTAAAGAGGGCTTTGACGGGAACCATCGTCAACAACAAATGGTGGTTTGCCCTTAAGAGAGCAGTAAAAGCAGAAGCAATTAGATATAGCAAAGCACTAGCCATAGATAGAAACAGAGTAGAGGGTGGGCTAGTTAAGAAGTCAGAAGAGGCAATAAGAAGCGGCATCACATCCGACGTTTTGGCGGCGAGGTTGGCCCTCGACCAACACTTCAACGCCAAACAAATGCGTGCTCTAAGGATGGAAGGTGTTGGAGCCGCGAGAGAGACCCGGGTGGCGGAGGCGCAACGGAGCAACAAAGCCACCGTTCGGTCTCTGGTAGATGAACAGGGACGCGAATTGCTCGAGCCGAGCAAGATGTGTGAGGCGTTTCAGCGGCATTTTGCCCGACTGTTCGGGACGAGTGGCAAGCGAGAATGCAGGTTGGACTTCAGTGACTACCTGCACAGCCTGCCACGACTCTCGGCAAGAGAGGCGGAGTGCTGCGAAACCATTTGCTTGGTAGTGGCTTCGAATGCTCTTGCAGTGTCTACTGCTTCTATTAGCTGGAGAGCGTTCTTACCTATGAGAGGTTTCTGGACTTCTTTATGAGCACACCCCCATATAAATTGATCAACAATCCTTTCGTCCTTGTCCTTGAATTTGCATTTCTCTCACTTGGATAACATCTGTGGTGTGAAGAGGGGAATCTGGTATGCATGGGCGACTGCTGGTCTTCCATAAAAGATCAACTCTAAGTTGTGCGTTCGCCGGTGAGGCGACTTTCTGGCCAGACTTTCCGGAGGGGAACATCTTAGGTGAACCCATGGACATTCGTGAACAGCGACACTCAAAACTCCTTGCATATCCATTCTTAATATAATATTCTGAAAGTTCAGGTAAACTTGAACTTTTCTCGAATGTGATAATTGCTGGTTTATTTTGTTACAACACAACTTCTCCTTTCAGGAGAAAGTGGATTGATACCACCTTGATTATTTAGTGCAGGCGACTCAATAGTGACTATAACAAGAATACTCATAGAGCGTAGACATACGCCAAGGCAACACTAAAGTCCTCTGAATGATTAGCCGAAGATAATTTTTAAAATGAGAATATCTGAAATAAACTCGACTGCTCTCACAAACGAGAATACTAAAAATGGACACGACCGCTCTCAAAAATTAAGTTAAAAAATAGAAAAATAATCCAGAACCTTGTCCAGTACTGGTTCGATCCCAAAATCTAATCAGCTCGTGCCAGTCACGTGGCCAAACATCCCTGGATGTTTCATCCGAATCCACCCAGCGGTTCTTGAGGTAACTTGTCTGCGGACAAAAACAAACAAACACAACTGTAAATAATACCTCCGTCTTAGCGAAGGCGGAGGTAATAAGGACAGAAATATTGCAAAAATTAGAGGCCATACATAATATTAATGGAGTTAAAAGTGAAAATAAGTGTGATGATGGTTTCAAAGTTTTGTACAAGGCCAGCAATTTCGGAGAAGAAAGAAACCGACTGCATCCACCCTAGTGCTCAAGCGGTACTTATTTTATCGTACCCTAAAGGAAGAAAGGCAAAGTCAACCTCGGGGGTATTGGAACTCAGAACTTAAAGACGAATGAAATGCTGCTATGCATTCTGACAGCTCGCTGTCTTAATATAGAAGATATATTAAGGCGGTGAGCTGGCAGAAACGCTAGCACGCCGGGTGATATGCTTAGCGGTATTTCGTCTGCGTTACGTTGTGAGTTCAAATTCTGCCGAGGTCGACTTTGCCTTTCATCGTTTCGGGGTCGATAAATTAAGTACCAGTTACGCACTGGGGTCGATGTAATCGACTTAATACCTATGTCTGTCCTTGTTTGTCCCCTCTGTGTTTAGCCCCTTGTGGGTAATAAAGAAATAGGTATTTCGTCTGCCGCTACGTTCTGACTTCAAATTCCGCCGTGGTCGACTTTGCCTTTCTTACTTTCGGGGTCGATTAAATAAATACCAGTTAAGTACTGGGATCGATATAATCGACTTAATCCGTTTGTCTGTCCTTGTTTGTCCTCTTTGTGTTTAGCCCTTTGTGGGTAGTAAGGAAATGGGTATTTCGTCTGCCGCTACGTTCCGAGTTCAAATTCCGACGAGGTCAACTCTGCTTTTCCTCCTTTATGGGGTCGATAAATTAAGTAGCATGTGCGTACTGAAGTCGATATAATCGACTGGCACCCTCCCCATAAATTTCAGGCCTTGTGCCTAGAGTAGAAAAGAATATAGAAGATATATTATAGCTTATAAAATGGCGATGCGCTTACATCTGGAATGGATATAATCATTGATTATATACCTCGACAGGATCAAACATTAATTATAACTGGATAGGAATTATATGAACATGAAAACATTTTGCAAATGTCACAATTCCATGTTTATATTTTCCCTAAAATGTACAGACTATGTGGTGTGTTAAAAAAATAAACTGGAGCTAATATCACGGTTAATGTTTATGGACACGCTCAATATTTATATAAAGATTTGACGTTGCTTTCCAACGCATGAAAATTAACTGCATGTTATTGAAAACGTGTAGATAGTGAAATAAATATGAAGAAAGCGTTGGCACATTGTCAACATTCCGTTGAAGCTTAGGAGAATATTGGAACAACACATACGCATGAAATGTGTGAAGGTCTATGAAATGATGTGACGTGTTCATTGTCTTTGAAATAAATTGATATATTCACACACACATACGCACACACGTATATACATAAATACATATATATATATATATATATATATATATATATATATATATATATATATATTACTATACATATGAATATATATATATATATATATGAATATGTTTATAGATATATATATATATTACTACACATATGAACATACGTACATATATATATTACAACACATATGAATATATATATATATATATATATATATATATATATATATATCCATGTATGTATATATGTGTGTTACGACATGCGTGTGTCTTAAAAGTAATGCAACGCAGCTCAAGGATTACTCTTCGATATTAAATGCAGAGCAAGTCCATAAGAAATAGCCATTTGTATGACATGAAAATTTTAAATAACATATCGGACGTCAAGCGCATAAGAAATAGACATAGCAACGCAGTTTTTAGGACGAAAAATGTACTAGATGATATAGCATTATAGATGGTGAAGTAAATCTTCTCACTCATACCGTATCGCCGTAGAAGAGAACACTTGTGAATCTATGATAATGTATTTTCTGAATATTTCATTAGAAAACAATGCTGGAAAGGCAATGAGTCTATATGTGGACTAGCACACCTCATTTTGTGGTTAACAGCAGCATATCGTGAAAGAAGCTAATTCTAATGATTAGTTTTTGTGAGTAGATTAAAGGAGTGTTATATCACTCTTATACTGTAACTACGCTTTTTAGGCAAACTTCTAGAATCCCTCAATATTGTTGCTATTTCAATGAGAAATGGAGATAGATATTTCACACACTAAGCGCAAGAATTATTTATGATCTTCCCAGGGAAGGTAATATATACTTTGTTCAATGATGAGAAATGCTGGATATTTCCTTATCGATTACAAGGAGAAATATATATATATATATATATAATTAATTAATAAGGGTGAGAGAATTAGATACTAATTTAATAGCATATCTATTCAACACCAAGTGGCCCAGTGCCTCGAGAAACCTGGATTATTATAATATTTTATAATATATTATAATATTTTATACAAAAACAAATATAAGAGAATGGTCACTATGTGGCTCATTCTAGCACTAGAAAATCCAAAAGTTTTCAACCACAAAAATACATGTTTCCTATCAAAGTCAGTACGATTGTTAGCTCACACGAACAGGGCAAATAAAAAATAACAAAAATACAGGTTATTTTGGGACAATTGTTTCGCTATTAATGAATTAAATGTAATTTTACTTACAAAAAACCCACTTGTAGCTCCTCAGCCAAAACTATCTGGATGAAATCCACTCAATCACACGCCAGATTTTACCATAACGATAAATACACGTGTGGTTCAATTGATTACATCCGACGTTATAATTCAAATGCCCTTACCAACAGCGCGCCAAACTTTCACGGAAACAAATACTACATTTAGAAATAATGTAGCATAATTATAATTAATTAATAAGGGTGAGAGAATTAGATACTAATTTAATAGCATATCTATTCAACACCAAGTGGCCCAGTGCCTCGAGAGACCTGGATTATTATAATATTTTATAATATATTATAATATTTTATACAAAAATAAATATAAGAGAATGGTCACTATGTGGCTCATTCTAGCACTAGAAAATCCAAAAGGTTTCAACCACAAAAATACATGTTTCCTATGAAAGTCAGTACGATTGTTAGCTCACACGAACAGGGCAAATAAAAAATAACAAAAATACAGATTATTTTGGGACAATTGTTTCGCTATTAATGAATTAAATGTAATTTTACTTACAAAAAACCCACTTGTAGCTCCTCAGCCAAAACTATCTGGATGAAATCCAATCAATCACACGCCAGATTTTACCATAACGATAAATACACGTGTGGTTCAATTGATTACATCCGACGTTATAATTCAAATGCCCTTACCAACAGCGCGCCAAACTTTCACGGAAACAAATACTACATTTAGAAATAAATGTAGCATAATTATAATTAATTAATAAGGGTGAGAGAATTAGATACTAATTTATAGCATATCTATTCAACACCAAGTGGCCCAGTGCCTCGAGAAACCTGGATTATTATAATATTTTATAATATATTATAATAATATTATAATAATATTATAATATATTATAAAAATTATAATAATCCAGGTTTCTCGAGGCACTGGGCCACTTGGTGTTGAATAGATATGCTATTAAATTAGTATCTAATTCTCTCACCCTTATTAATTAATTATAATTATGCTACATTTATTTCTAAATGTAGTATTTGTTTCCGTGAAAGTTTGGCGCGCTGTTGGTAAGGGCATTTGAATTATAACGTCGGATGTAATCAATTGAACCACACGTGTATTTATCGTTATGGTAAAATCTGGCGTGTGATTCAGTGGATTTCATCCAGATAGTTTTGGCTGAGGAGCTACAAGTGGGTTTTTTGTAAGTAAAATTACATTTAATTCATTAATAGCGAAACAATTGTCCCAAAATAATCTGCATTTTTGTTATTTTTTATTTGCCCTGTTCGTGTGAGCTAAAAATCGTACTGACTTTCATAGGAAACATGTATTTTTGTGGTTGAAACCTTTTGGATTTTCTAGTGCTGGAATGAGCCACATAGTGACCATTCTCTTATATTTATTTTTGTATATATATATATATATATATATATATATATATATAAAGAGAGAGAGAGAGAGGGGGGAAGAGAGAGAGAGAAAGAGAGCAATAGAAAGAGAAAGAAAGAAAGAGATAGAGAGAGCGGGGAATATGAAAATATTTCATAAACCGAAATAATTACGTAGTTCAATCATCTCTCCCTCTCTCTCTATCTCTCTCTCTCTCTCTCTCTATCTTTCTATCTACCTATCTATCTATCTACGTATCTATCTATATACAAAGAAGATTGTACAATAAACAATGGAAAACAAAAATGAAAATGATTTTGTATAGATACAGATAAGTACATTCCGTAGTTTGTTTAGACGCTCCGAGAAATGTAGCTATTTATGTATTGAAGCACATTTTATAGCATATAACCGTGTTTGTCATATCAAAATTATATTAATTGTGTAATATTTTAATATATCACCGGCTTACGCATATTGAAAAGTTGTTCGTGTATCTCGCCATTACATAATATGCCATTCTGTCAATCGGGGATTTAGTACATTTAAAGCAGATCAAAATTACCTGTTTTAATTAATTCCACAGAATTTTCCTTCAAATTAGCATTCTCATTTTTAGTGTACTCCAAATGAAATACGACTACGTAAACTTAGATTTTAAAGTGGAATATATTTCGACATCAATATTTTAATTGAAACCAATAAAAATATTTTATCCTAACGAAATTTGTTTTTGAAATTGGGTAGTAAAAGTGATTACGAGAACATTTTGACTTTGACTAATACAACACTAGTAGTTATTAGTATTTAATTAAATTATAACCGTAATTAGGAGCAATATTGCTTTAGAAACGAAAAGAGTAGACCTTAAATTATTAATTCGTGTATATTAAAATGTTTTTTTGAAAACTTTCCTTCCCAACACTATTTCAAAGCAAGTCAAAGAACGCGTTTGCTCATTTGAATTATGAGACTATTCTATTAGCCAGAAATTTAAAACGAATTAGCCGATCTTTTAAGACAACATCAGGAACATGAAGTCAAACATTTTCTTCCTTAAGTTTATCATTCATTCGTCCTTTCATGTCTTTCTTTTGTTCTCAATGCCACCGTTTATTGGTTCTTACTTATCTTCTATTAATTTTAATATCTTTGTTGCCTTTTCTTGCTACCCTCTATATTTCTATATTTGAGTATACAGTCACACAGATCTAGTACTTTCAATATTTGTAATGAGAAATGGGAATACAGAAAAGAGACTAAACGTCTCTGAAGAGAAATGGGAATAGTGAAGAGAGATTTCTTTGAATAAATTCTGATCAAAGCTACATTCGCTAAAAGGTGAGTGAAGAAGCAACTTCATAAAACATGAACAATCAGGAACAGGTCTATGCATGACAACTTCCATCTTGTGTCATTCATATGCTTGATCCGTTAGTGTTGGCTGCTGGCGCCTCTTCTAAAATTATTGCTTCTCGACTTACTGCTGCAGATGCTGAAAGAGTTAAGTGGCATCTCTTTCGACTGGGATACAGGAGACCAGTGCTGGCGTACACGGACGGCGTCACTGTCATGGTGTCGCTTGCCTCCGTAGTGGAGAAAGTCGGCATCATTCTAGAAGAGTGTGAGTCAGTGGCAGGGCCTAAATCTCAATGCCGACAAATCGGTGAGTTTGTGATTGGGAGTTTGGAGAAACCGATCGATACCGTCGGACGCTGGGCTAAGGACCAATTAAACTGCTCGGGTTCAGGTCTGTTCTCGACATTCAAGTGGGTACAAACTGGAACGGGGTAACAAATAGGGCGGCCAGACTTACCAGAAATGTGCTGAAAGGAAGTGCCCCTGAAAGTTCAAGCACAGGAGGCCAATACCTACATCGCTTCTGTTATCATTTATCGCCTCATCGTCGTGCCTTACTCTGGTTAATGCTTGAACAGGTCGGAGCGTCTCACATTTTATTTCGCGGGGAAGAGTCGCATGCCAATGGGCAGACGGTCAATCTGCTGCTAGCACCCTCTGAGTGACGGATTAGTATGTCATGGTATCTATTGCGCAGGCACGCTCTTAGGATGTGACACCTGCAATGATTTATGGACGTCGGCTGTGTGTGGGTTCCGTTTGTGATGCACGTCTTTCCGCAGCTCCAGTCCTTGACAGAGCTGCAGTCCGTGGTGAAGAACATACCAAGACTGGGTGCTTTACACCTAGAATGCCGTCAGATGCTCACAGCCCTCTAATCAGTCAGACAATGCCGTAGGTGGTGTTCCGTTTTAGCAACTTATAGAGGATTAGTGGAGAGGAAGTGCAGTGTCATTCAAGCGTCGGTGAAAACGAACTAACTAGTCTGTTCCGAAAGAATTTCGGTCGAAATCAATCATGGATAGATTCTAGATATTTTTGGCCTGGTAGTGCTACCGGAGGAACACTACCTGTTGAAGATAAACTCTATACGCACCTATGTGCTGTCATACAAGCGTTTCCGAGGTGCGCGACAAGCAACGAAACCATACTGCACGCACTCGTTCAGTGTCCGGGTATTGCTAACTTGTGAGGTTATGTCAAACAGCTGCTGTCAAGTGTTGGACGAATCCGTCTATGGGCCAAGAACATACTTATGATTGCTCCACTATCCTCCTTTATTCGGGAAGGTAAGACAGTTTTCCTTTGCCTGGTAGCCGTGGAGAAAAATGTTGTCTGGTGCACAATGTTGAAAGGCATGAAGACAGATGCATTCCTCTTTGATAGAATCTTCATCAACGTTTTCAAATGACACTTGAAAAGGAAAATGAGGTTGGAGAGAGAGGTGCTGTCCAGGAGTGAATTTATTGAAAGGTGAGTTGAAGTTGTGAAAGTAGGAAAAGTGGATGGTACCACTCTAAGTGTGGACCTGTGAGTTGGGGAGAAGGGAAATTGGACAAGGGAATTGCCCTTGGTGTTCATGGGGATCTTCGACAGCAGTTTTTTTTTCGATTATCCCTAGAAGTCCTCCTGAAGATGAAGCACCAAATCACTATGATCTTCTTTCTTACTGTTGTATACTAAGTATAATTCCCTCCTTTGTTTATTGTATTCCATTATATGTAAACCGCCGACAATTTATGTCTGTCTTTGTATTATTACCCTCAATCTTCGCCCCGGTGGCAAATAAAAGAAATAATGATTATTATATTTATGATATTATTTAAGTGACCAACTGGCAGAATCGTTTCCGCGCTCAACAAAATTCTCAGCAGCGTTTCATCCATCTTTCTGTGCTGAGTTCAAAATAAGCTTAAGTTGACTTAGCGATAAAATAAATACCAGTTGAGTACTGAGGTCGAAATCGTGGACATACCCACTTCTCTGAAATTGCTGGGCTTGTGCTGAACGTTGAAACCATTATTATTATTATTATTATTATTATTATTATTATTATTATTATTATTATTATTATATTATTATTATTATTATTATTATTATTATTATTCAGTAGTTTTATTTTTATAGCATGCTTTCACTTCACTACCGAGCGTAGCTCTGTGTGCCTTGGGTATGTGCTGTGATTTGTTGTGATGCTCTGATGGTTATTGTATGGAAAGTGTTCTGCGTAGGATGTGTGCAGTGCCTAGTAGTGCAATTTTCTGTATGTTATATGTGTTTGTAAGTCCTGGTGTTTTTGTTATGTATTTGTCTGAATATTTTTTTATCATGCCTAATGCACCTACTATGATAGGGATTGTTTCTGTTTTTAGATTCCACATTCTGGTTACCTCTATTTCCAGGTCTTTGGATTTTGAAAGTTTCTCCATTTCTTTTAGAGACACGTTGTAATCTGCCGGTATTGCTGTTGTTGTTGTTGTTATTATTATTATTATTATTATTGTTATTCAGTAGTTTTATTTTTATAGCGTGCTTTCACTTCACTACCGACCGCAGCTCTGTGTGCCTTGGGTATGTGCTGTGATTTGTTGTGATGCTCTGATGGTTATTGTATGGAAAGTGTTCTGCGTAGGATGTGTGCAGTGCCTAGTAGTGCAATTTTCTGTATGTTATATGTGTTTGTAAGTCCTGGTGTTTTTGTTATGCATTTGTCTGAATATTTTTTTATCATGCCTAATGCACCTACTATGATAGGAATTGTTTCTGTTTTCAGGTTCCACATTCTAGTTACCTCTATTTCCAGGTCTTTGTATTTTGAGAGTTTCTCCATTTCTTTTAGAGACACGTTGTCATCTGCCGGTATTGATACATCAATTAGAAAGCATTTTTTTCTTCATGATCTCTGACAACTATATCTGGTCTGTTGGCCTTAATTTCTCTATCTGTGTGTATCGGCATATCCCAGAGTATGGTTGCTTTCTCGTTTTCTGTGACCTTTTCTGGTGTGTGCCTATACCATCTTTTTTCTGTTGTTATTCCATAATGTTGGCATAGCTTCCAATGTATGTAGGTTCCAACTCTGTCATGTCTGTGAATATATTCCTTCTTAGCCAGGACTGGGCAGCTAGAGATAATATGATTTATTGTTTCTTGTCCATCTCCACATATTCTGCAGTTACTTGTAATATTTCTTTTCATTACATGTTTTTGGTAATTTCTGGTGGGGAGGCTTTGATCTTGTGCTGCAATTAAAAATCCCTCTGTTTCTGCTTTGAGTCCTGAGCTTCTCAACCATTGCTGGGATTTTTCTTTGTCTATTTCTTTTGCGTTTAGTTTAGTGCAGTATTTACCATGAAGGGGCTTTTCTTGCCATCGTTTTATCATGGCTCGTTGCTGTTCTATTTTTAGTTTGGATTTCATTTGTTTTATAGCTTTTGTTGTTTCTTCATCATCTTCTTCTTCTTCTTTGTGTTTATTAGGTGGTATGATTTCTTGTTTGTATTTGTCAGCTTCCTTAAATACTGAGAACAGTTTTTTGTTTTGCTCGTGTTTTGCTGCTATCTGGATCAGTTTTCCTTCCTTCTGAAGTAGGTATTTTTGCAGGCCTATGGTGGTTATTTTATAGTAGTTTTCCAGTTGTATAAGGCCTCTACCACCTTCTATACGTTGTATATATAGTCTTTCTATGTCAGATTTTGGGTGATGCATCCTAGATCCTGTCAGTATTTTTCTTGTTTTCCTATCTATTTTGGACAGTTCATTTCGTGTCCAGTTAAGGATATTGTAGCTGTAACTTATAACTGGGACAGCTAAAGTGTTGATACCTATTATCTTGTTTTTAGCATGGAGCTCTGTTTTTAGTATTGATCTAACTCGTCTATAATATTCTTTTTTTATTTTCTCTTTCATTTGTGTGTGTTGTGTCTTATCTAGTTCATGGATTCCTAAGTATTTGTAAGTTTGGCTTTGGTCTAATTCTTTTATTTCATTGGTTTTATCTAGTGTGATGTTGTTACTCTTAACTAGTTTTCCTCTTTTCATGGTTACTTTGGCGCATTTTTCTAATCCAAATTTCATATCTATTTCTTTGGTAAATCCATGAACTGTCTTTAATAGTGTTTCCAGCTGTTTGTCATTTGCAGCGTATAGTTTTAGGTCATCCATATATAAAAGGTGGCTGATCGTTTTGCCGTAACATTTATATCCGCATCCAGTTCTATTTAGCATATCAGATAGAGGTGACAGTGCCAAGCAGAAAAGGAGTGGAGAGAGCGTGTCTCCCTGGAATATTCCTCTTCTAATGGGGATGTCTTTGGTTTTCATGAGTCCCTCTTTTGTTTGGAGGTGTAGGACTGTTTGCCATTTATTCATAGAGTGCTCTATGAATTTTATGATTGTTGGTGCTACTTTGTTAATGGCTAGTGTTTCGAGGATCCATGTGTGGAGGATGCTATCAAACGCCTTTTTGTAGTAAATCCAGGCCATACTGAGGCCTTTCTTCTTTCTGTGGCTGTCTTCAGTTACGGCTTTATTAATCATTAGTTGATCTTTACAGCCATATGAGCCCTTGCGGCATCCTTTCTGCTCTTCTGGGAACAGTTTGTTTTCGTCCAGGTGCTTGTTCAGCCTTTGCGATATCACTGCAGTAAATGCCTTGAACATAGTAGGGAGGCAGGTTATTGGTCTGTAGTTTTCTGGTTTTGTTGTTTCATTTGATTTGGGAATTAAGATGGTTTTCCCCTTCGTGAGCCATTCAGGCATTGTCTCTGGCTCTGCTAGTATGCTGTTAAAGTTTTCAGCCAGCTTTTTGTGCATTCCTGTTAGATATTTCAACCAGAAGTTGGGGATCTTGTCATGCCCAGGTGCCTTCCAGTTGCTTAGTTTTTGCAGTGCCTGGGTGACCTCTTCAGTTGTTATGGGGGTCCAAAGTTGTTCAGATGCCGAGTTGGTTATTTTCATACTTCTTTTTTTTGGCTGTTCGTTCGCCGACCATATTTCTTTCCAGAATTCTTCCAATTCTTCTGCCGTTGGTGCTGCAGTGACTTCTATTTTATTTTTGCCCAGTTCTTGGTAGAACTTTTTGGGGTCGGAGTTGAACTTTTTGTTCTGTTCAAAGAAGCGTTGGCGTTTCTCGTACCGGCGGATCCTTTGAGCTTTGGCAAGGATATCTTGCTTCAGCTTTTCTTTTATCTCCGGCAAATCTTTTTCTGTGATGTTATATTTGCGGAGCATTTTTGTTCTCTTTTTGTTGCTCAGTAGCGTTGCTTGTTTGCTGATTTCATTAAGAATCGACAGGTCTTTTCTAATTTTTTTTTATTTTGTTTTGGATGTTATTTATCCACAGGGTTTGTTTGGGTGGTGGTACTCCTGTTTGGGCGGGTTTGGGTGAGTATCCGGCTTCTTTTGTGGCTGCAGTGGCTGCTGCGTATATCAAGTCATTTAGCTCAGTGATATCACTTTTTTTGTTTCAGTGGCTAGTTCAGTGACGGCTAGGTTTATGTTGTTTATAATTGGTGTTGTTATTGCGTTTATTTTTATTCTTGGGAGGTATGGTCGGTGGTCCATTTTGAGCTCTGTGGTTTTCAGTTCTTTGATTATTTTATTTTTTATATTATCATAATCATTAGGCTCCCCTTCGTTGTTTACATCGTATTTGTTGGGAATGTTGCGTTTGTCTTCGTGTTTTACAGTTTCAGTGTTTATATTATTGGGCATTGTTGTGTGGCTTCTATCTACATTTTCCTGGTGTATTTTTTCTTTTAAATGTTCTATTTCTATTTCTGATATTTTTTTGGCTTTGAGAATGTATCTTCGTACGTTAGCTAATTTATTAGGGTTCATTGCTGTATCCAAGTCTATATCTCTATTATTTTCCTTCCATATTTTATATGTATGTGTTGTTGTATTTTCATTTTGTGGGTAGAGCATTGCTGTGAAGTATGCGTGTAAGATAGAAATGTATTCCTCACGTGTCCATTTACGTCTTTTGGGTTTTAATTGCGGGACATGAGGTACAACGTCCGGCCCATTATTTTGACGGTCGTCATTTTCGTAGGGTACCGGTCCGTTTATTTCTGTTGTCACATTATTTCGCACGTGTAGTTTTTCGTACATTTTTTGTTGTAGGTTAATGTACGTACCGCTCGATTGTTATTCTTGGGTTGAATAGTATCGGTGGCATTTAATTCTTCGTAGTTCCTTTGTACATGGTGTTTGAGGTCGGGGATGATCGTGTTGTTCCACGCATGTTTACATGTGTTGTGTTAGAGGTGGAGATAATATCGAGTCAAAATACATCTTTTCGTTTCGAAAATAGTAATAAATTTCAATTCGTATTACTTACTCGGATATAGTCCAATTCTTTGTTAGTAAATCTTTGGCTCCATAGGGTGTCCTTGTTTTCGATGTTTGTGGATAGATTTCGGAGCTCTGTATTTTCCTTCTTACATCTTAAACGTCCCCGGTGTCTTCCTCTTACATCTTAAACGTCCCCGGTGTCTTCCTCTTACATCTTAAACGTCCCCGGTGTCTTCCCTTACATCTTAAACGTCCCCGGTGTCTTCCTCTTACATCTTAAACGTCCCCGGTGTCTTCTCTTACATCTTAAACGTCCCCCGTGTCTTCTCTTACATCTTAAACGTCCCCGGTGTCTTATTATATTATTATTATTATTATTATTATATTATTATTATTATTATTATTACTATTATTATCATTATCATTGCCTATTGTTGACTTACAATTTTTGCTGGCACCGCTTTCTGAAAACAGGCCCTGGTGATTTGAAATTCTCCTCATAGAAACACAGTCACATACACACGTTTCACCGCACATTCAAACACACACACTCAAGCACATATATGTATGTGTGGCTATATATATATATATATATACATACATATGTCTAGATGCATATACATACACACACACACACACACACACATATATATATATATATAATATATATATATATATATATATATATATATATATATATATATAATATATATACATACATATGTCTAGATGCATATACATACACACACACACACACACATATATATATATATATATATATATATATATATATATATATATATATATATAATATATATATATACAGGCAGACAGAAAGATCTATCTATACATATAGACGTACATACATACTTATATATATATATATGTCTGTGTACGTGTCTATATATGTTTGTATTTTTACTCCTTAGCACACAACACAGAGAAATGTTTAGATATGGTAGTTTGTAGTACGACATATATAATTATTCTAATTCGGAGAAGTGAAAGAAAGTTTTAATATCATTTAGAATACACAAAAGCGAAGGGGAAAGGTTGTGGGGGAAAACTGGTATGTACTAAGTAAAAGTTGATGATACTTAGTTATTAAGTTGAAGGTCATTCCTACAGCGAGTAAGCAATGCTTTTGTTTCGTTTGTTAATAATAATGTTTAGACAGTGTAGTAAGTGTTATATAAATCTACACATATAAATTTGACATGGTCTATTCTTTCTTGTCTTCGGATTCATAGTCAAATGGCTGGGTGGAATTACGTGAAAAATTACACAGATGTGTAGAATGATCCGATGGTGATGCTGGGCTTTGTATTTTTTCGATAGCTTCCATGGTTACCGAGATAATCTACTATAATAATACTATCGTGTTTATAAATGAGAAAGGAAGGGGGGCTAGATGAATAAGGAAGGAAGGGATGATGTCATACTTGGTTGTAGGATGATGAAAATTGTACACTGATAAAATAAATCAAACAGCGTTTCAACTCTGTGTGAATATATGTGTATGTGTATGTAAAGAGGGTGTATGTGAATGGGTGCGTGTGTACATGTGTGTGCGCATTGTAAGTGGGATGGTTCATCTTTGTTCGCTTAATATTTGGGTTTATTTTTTGATGTGGTTGAATCTTTGTTGTTTTTTTCTTGGTCAATTATTTTTAGCGTTTTGACTGAAAAAATTCATTCTAAAATTGTTTTTTAATGTAAACGTGCCCAAACAAGTCAAATGCTTACACAGAGGAGGTTTTACACCCACATCGTCTAAACAAACTGGGTGAAACCGGGCTTATCTGTTAGTACATATAACTATTTGGATGACGCCATGCAAATACTTTATAGAAATACATAAAATGAATTTTAGTAATATAATTCATCTCACTCTTGTAAATGTAAATAAACACGAAATCTATACAAACCTATATTATAGCATTTTCAGGAATTTTCTTTAAAGTTTCCTTCCACAAATTTAGATATATCGAGGACGTACAACCTGAATTATTTGAATTCAGCTATTCTTAGAGAATTCAAATGTTATGTGCATAGACGCTCTCTTGTGGGCTATGTAGCTTGTATGATACATAGAAGAGTTACTATATTCTGAATAATAGAAACCCCTACATTTAAGATACAATGTTTGTTTCAGATCACAACGTAAATAAAAACAGTAAACATGGGGAAATAGGAAATGAATCTTGGAGAAAAATATACAGAACACTTCCATGGAAATTGAAGACCTCGTATTTAAATACGCAAAATTAAGACGAGATGCAACTTGAAGTAACCCGTGAAATATCAATATTTCCTTCGAATATTCATATTTTAATAGACATTTTGTAAGCTGAGAACTTTTTCTTCTTAAGGTTTCCTCCATCTTTTATTTTTCCTCTTCTCTGTTTGAATCATTAGACTGCGACCATGCTTTGTGTAGTCGAAAAATTCAATCACAGTAATTATTTTACTAAATTTTTGTATTTGTTCTGTAGAAATGCACCAATTGTCAAGCGACGGTGCCGTAAGCAAAGTCAAATACAAAGACAAACGCACTCACACGCACATACACACACAAACACACACACACACACACACGACAGGTTTCCACAAAGTTTCCATCAAGCTAATTCACTCACAAAGTATAAATCCTTCCGAAGTTATAGTAGAGGACACCATAATTCTTATTCAGTGGGTCTGAGCCCGAACTCACGTGGCTGCTAAGATATGTTTTAACCACACGCATTTATCTAGGCCTAAAGTATATTTTTTCTCAGTCTTTCGAAACTTTTCTGACTTAGTCAGTTAAGCATATATGTCAACAAAATAACGATAATCATATAATTTCCCCACGCGAAAGAATATATGTCATCAATCTTGTAATAAATGTCGACTTTCTATTGTTGGTCTGAAAAGTAAGATAAGCGTATGCAGGCTTACACGGCATGGATCTCGGTAGCATTTAAAAGAGACGAGACATTAATGTGTTATTCTTAGTAAATTGTGTTGATCCCAGCCGAGCTAGTAAAATAATATTGTCTTCGGTTTGCAAGTCGAATATAAGTCGTATTTTCATCGAATGTTTCCATTTCTTATATATATATATATATATATATATTATATATATATAATATATATATATATATATATATATATATAATATATATATATATAATATATATATATTATATATATATGTATATATTATATATAAGGGCTTAGTAAAATAAATTACTTTGCCACATACTGAACTCATTAGAAATAGCAGCTAAAGAAATTTCTTCAGCTATTTCTAATACTTAAAGAAGATCTCTCTCAGATAGTGTTTGCCTAAACTAACTCACAAAAGTATGGGGGAAAAAACATTAAAAAATCAAGTGCAAAGGTTATTTGAGAACGTACGTTTCTAGATTAGTCAATTCGACATTTCTTTCTTCAGCTCAGAATTCCTTGAATCGGATTTGGGAACACTTAAAGTCGGGAGCACACCCTTTCGGCTTCTAATCACCTATAGAATTCTGCTCGAACTAAAAGTGCTATCAAATTCGAATATGCAAGCGAAGAATTTCTGCTCTCCCCTTTCCACCAGCGTGGGTTAAAATTGACAAACACCAAGTATTAACAGTGAAGACCGCAGAATTTAGCTAAGAGAGATGAATTATAATTTCAACAATTGAGGGTAAAATTAATTAATTATTAATCAGTTTCACCAAGTGTTCAGTATGTAAAGGGACCATTATAGGCGAATTCAAAATATTACATTATATATAAGGGCTTAGTAAAATAAATTACTTTGCCACATACTGAACTCATTAGAAATAGCAGCTAAAGAAATTTCTTGAACACGCACACACACATCTATACATATATATATATACGAGGTTTGATCAATAAGTATCCGGACTGTTGCCACAGTTACCATGTTAAAGCACGAGGAAGCTGCTGGGCATAGATTGATCTTGAACTCTGCTGTACATGCGCAATAAGTTTCAGCGTTCCAGCTCATTTCCACTGTTTACAGCACTGCCTCGAAGGAATGTGTGTAGCATGTGATCATCGCTTTGACAATGACAGAAAGTTTCCATTGCGACTCTTGCTTAAGAAGCCTACGCGAATTCGTAGAAAGTGTATGGAGAGGCGTGTATGAGCCATTCACAAGTGCACAAGTGACTCAGACGTCTCTAAGATGGTCGAAAAAATGTCGATATTGACGGACGTTCTGTGAGACACAAACCAGTAGGACAGCAAAAAATTGCAGATGTGCTTGCAGCTAAGGGGAAATCGTCAAATCACCATCTGTAAGTTATCTGAGGATGTGCAGCTTCTTTTGTACTCTAGGCACACGACCTGAAATTTTTAGGGAAGGAGGGCGAGTCGATTAGTTCGACCCCAGTACACAACTGGTACTTAATTTATCGACCCTGAAAGGACGAAAGGCAAAGTCGACCTCGGCGGAATTTGAACTCAGAAGGTAACGACAGACGAAATACCTAAGCATTTCGCCCGGAGTGCTAACGTTTCTAACAGCCCGCCAGAAGATGTGCAGATTAGTTACGGTGATGTTCAGTCCATTATCAGTGAAGATTTGGGTATGAGACACTTTTATGCCATGTCTGTACCAAAACTGCTTTTAGGTGACCAAATAAACACAACCGGTTTCAGTCGCACAAGATCTTCTTTCTGTCGAGAACGATGAACACTTTTTGAAGACTTTACTTAGGCCTCTGAGCAGATATATCCAAGCTTTTTGTATAATATGAGAGAAGACTGTCTGCTCAACTTTCTCTGTCATGGTGAATGTGACGTTCACGCGCTACACACCTTCCTTCCAAGCACTGCTCTAAAGAGTAGAATTGAGCTACTGCGTTATCACTTAGTATGCTTGCACAACAGAGTTCAAGGTCAATTTGTACCAAGCGGCTTTACTCTGCCTGTTTTAGCTTCGTCACTAAAGCCATAGTCCCGTTACTTATTGATCAAATTAGTATACATGCATACACACACGCATATATATTGGGGCATCCCATAAGTAACGCGGTTTTCATATACTTCTTTTATTTCTTAAAATTAAGAAAAAAAAAGTTCTTTCTTAATCTAAATATACTTTCCTTCATTTTCTACTATGCTCTTCCATCTATCTACGTGCCTCTTTCAAAATTCACTTGTCCGTGGCGAAAAGTACTCCTCCAGTACTGTTTTGATCTCCTCTACACAATTCATATTTGTTCGTCTATATGATTTTGAAGTCTGCCGAATAAATGTTAATCAGACAGGGCAATATCCAGCGAATATGGACCTGCTCCGGCTCTTCGAATGACATCCTCGCTGTATATGGCTGAGCATTATCCTTATGGAAGAAGACCTTTCACCTTAAAACCAAAGATGGCCGTTTTTCCTCAAGCGCCGACGTTAGCAGCTGAAGCTGCTCGCAGTAATGATCTCCTCTGTCATGGTTTGGCTTTCATCTGAAAGTTCAAAATACTAAACATTTAATATCCCACCAAACAGATAACAACACCATACGTAGGTGAAGAACTTCTTTAGCCTGGGGTGCCGGTGTCTCTTCTTTTCCTGCTCACTGTGTTCGGCGCTTGATATTTTTTAGAGAAGCCGTTTCTCCTTCCCAGTCACTGTTCGGTTCAAAAGAGGTTCATTCTTGAGACGCGACATCGAAGACGAGCACACACACACTCTCTTCGCGTGATTAAATCGGAATGTTTGTGAGAGACCCATTGACACAATTTGCTGACCTTTTCGATGGTACACATGTTTCGATGAATATTTGAATGACGAAATCCAAGCTTCTCTGTTAGTTCCTCAACATTTACAATGGAATTTTGTTCCACCAGGATTTGCAGGACTTCCTCGTTGAGTTCTACAGATCTTCGTGGCCGAGGCTCATCTTCCTGACTTTAGTTTCCGGCTCGGAATTCTGAAACTACGGTTGACACTAACTTAGTCTTATTGTTGCTCCCCATATACTGAGTTAATATCCCTCGTACTTTTCGTTGCCATGTTGCCTTTATTGAACTCATAAAGCAAAATATGCCAAAAATGCTCCTTTGCTACTTCCATTATAGCTTTGCAAAATAATTGTTGAAATCGAACTGCACCTTCCTGCTTTCATAGCAATTTGGTGCAGGTAAGTTAAGTTAAGTTAACTTTTTGGCTCAAAAAGCAAAAGGAAGGCCATGTAGGGGGACATGGAGTTATATACAAGGAGGGTGTTCATGTAAAGAGTTCAGGCTATTTCTGATCAAGAGAGACTTTGAACCGAGCGGTCGTCGGCATCTTCACTATCTCGGTAGTTTATCCCATCCCTTCTTAGTTCATGCAATTAAATAAACCACATTATTTATGGGATGACCCAATATATATGTATATTACATGGAAAAATGCGAGCAACAGAAATAATATTCTTAAGATTATAAACATAGAAAATTACATGACAATTTTTTTCACAACTTACAATATCTAGTGAAGTAGAGAACAAAAAGCTTTTATTTAAAATGTAGCTAAATATAAAATGTCAATAAAATATTTACATTTAGAAAATATTAGATTTATTAAAACTAAAAAAAATATTACAATTTATTACTTCTATTTGTTATTACTTGTTACTTCTATTAAAATTTTTTAAATAATTAAAATATTTTTGCATTCCAAGAAAATTCATTTCTTAAAGTGACAGATTAATATTTAGAAATTTGAAAGTAGGTTACAAAAAGTAATAGTAGTACATAATTAGTACAATAAATATAATACTACAAATAGTAGTTACGTATTACATAAAATATACCTATAACAACAAATTCACAAGCAAATTAGCTTCAGTTATTGCCTAAGTTATTGCCAAGTCTTCACATTTTTAGTCTTGATGCAAAGCCTAATATTTACATAATGAATTTGCCTACTATATATACTATAATAATTTGCATAAAATTTTAGCTATATTGGTCCTTCTGGCTTTCATTTTTAGAGTAGTCTAGTATGTCAATATTTTAAGAAAATTATGGTACCTTTTTTAATTATTATGTTACTTTGTAAATTAAAATCAAAATAGTTTTGTATTCAAGTTTTATCCTTAGCTGCAGTATTTTACGTCGCAATTTTCTTGCCAAGGTGATATATATATACATACATTAATATATATATATATTAATGCTTTCTGGTTCTAAGTATTGGGAGTATTCGAGTCCAGGCTATGGTGGAAAATAGGAAATTAGTGTTATGACATGGATAGAATATGGAGAGATGTTGGTGCGTGATTGTGAAGTGAATTTCTTAAATTGTATAACCGTATCGGTTGTATATCTCAACAGTATAAATTGGTTGGATTATTATAAGTGGGGTCGTAATTTAGGTTAAACGATTATTTGATATTCCATATACACATCTGCAACATTAAACATTTATATAGGATATTAATAAATCCATAATATATCATTGCAATGAAATATACTAATTGAATATTTCGAGTTAGTTTCTTACATGAAATCGTATATATACATATGCATACATAACGCAAACACACATACGTACCTATATATATATATGTGTATATATATACATACATATATGTACACGTAAACATACATATATACATACACACAGGCACACGCAGACCACATACATACAGATTTAATAAATGCGTTTCCCACCTGTGCTCCTCCACGCACTCATATATATGTTTAATATTCAATAAATGTGGAGCTTTATCATGATATATTAAAGTTCTCTCAATTTCATATATAAAATATTAATATTTAAGATCAGTGACGAATATCAAATAATCGTTTAAACTTAATCATGACCACACTTGTAAGAATTAAAACCAATTAATGAAATGCAAATATATAACAATAATGTTTGTGCCGTTAAGAAATACTCTCTGAAACTATATCATTTCGGGTTCGATCCAGTACGCTGCAATTCACATCAAGATAATTACTCTTTTACTCATTTACTTGTTTCAGTCATTTGACTGAAGCCATGCTGGAGCAAATCGACCCCAGGACTCATTCTTTGTAAGCCTAGTACTTATTCTATCGGTCTCTTTTGCCGAACCGCTAAGTTACGGGGACGCAAACACACCAGCATCTGTTGTCAAGCGATGTTGGGGGACAAACACCGACACGCAAACCCACACACATATACATATACATATATACGACAGGCTTCTTTCAGTTTCCGTCTACCAAATCCACTCACAAGGCTTTGGTCGGCCCGAGGCTATAATAGAAGAAACTTGTCCAAGGTGCAACGCAGTTGGACTGAACCCAGAACCATGTGTTTGGTAAGCAAGCTACTTACCACACAGCCACTCATGTGCCCAATAATTTTAGTCTCAGATGCTTCAACAAAACGCCATTGATAAAGTTTAAATGTGTTTAAGGAAGACATGATATATGCAAATGAAACAAGATTAAATTTAAATCGCCATCTCAGTACCATACTAAATATATGCACTCATTCTGAAAGCGTGAGGCTCTAAAATTGTCTGCGCTAAACTCACTTTATAGAACTGTATTGAAAACACAGCATATATCAAAGCGAGACTAAAATCGTCGCCGCAATACCAGTAATTGCTTTAGTCACTGTTTTCTATATATTGAAGCATGGCTTTCCATTGAGCAGGTGATCATCGAGTGTTTAATAGCCTAAACAAAGACGAAACACTTCTGTCGCTAACGTGAGCTACTGGAACGGACGATAATCTTCTCGCTTTGATTCCAGGAAGAGCTGTATATATATATATATATATGGGAGATCCCCTTCGGTCGTGAATGACCATGGGATTGCACCCAGAAAGTTACCCTCCCAGGCACAAGTCCGGGCAAGGTTGTTTATGGAAGGTCAGTAGTTGCGCATGCATACCAGCCGCCCCTCTCTACGCCACTGATGTTATCCAAAGGGACAGGTAAATAGGCCGATATAGCTTTGCACCAGTGCTGTCGTAACTCATTTCTACAGCTGAGTGAACTGGAGCAACGTGAAATAAAGTGTCTCGCTCAAAAACACAACATGCAGCCCGTCGGGAATCGAAATCAAAACCTCACAATCGCAAGCTCGACGCTTTAACCATGTGCCTTCACACCAACACATATACATACATATATATATATATATATATATATATATATATATATATATATATATATATATATATATTATATATATATATATATATATATATATATATATATATATCAGCCAATTTCACCGCACCATGCCTACTTACTGGTTTGTAGGATGCATTAATGATGGTATTCCATGGAGCACATGTCTAATCTGTTATAATTTTAAGTGTAAACCACCATCCAATCATTCAAAATTTGTCTTCACCTGCACCTGAAACCGAATTCGAACTACTGCATTTCCCTATCAAATTAGTCGTGATTCTTGTACAGATGGGGAGATTAAAAAGAGGTTCAGGCAACAACGGTATCTCATGAGAGATGTACAAACACCAAGGTGATGCTGGAAAAGGTGTGTATGCACACTCCAAAACACACATGCATACATATAGGTATATATATATATATATATACGTAAATATCTATATATACATATGTATATGTGTAGGTATATACATACATATACACACACACACACACATATATATATGTATATATGTATATATATATATATATATATATATATATATATATATATATATATATATATAGAGAGAGAGAGAGAGAGAGAGACGTGGGTTTCAGGTAGGCCAACATCGTTCTCAGAAGTGTTAGACAGAATGAAAATAATATATCAAAGACTGTTCACACATTCTTCTATTAGACACATGATCGCTGAATTAAAGAAAAGAAGAAGAAGAAGAAGAAGAAGAAGAAGAAGAAGAAGAAGAAGAAGAAGAAGAAGAAGAAGAAAAACTAATAATGGCAAGAAAAGCTTATGATCATTAAACAAATCAATAGAAGCCAATTTTGGTCTAAATAGCGACAGTATCCCCGTCTCCACCAAAAGCGGAAAAATGACTCCTACCACTACTACTACTACTACTACTACTACTACTACTACTACTACTACTACTACTACTACTACTACTACTACTACTACTACTACTACTACTACTACTACTTCTACTATCTTTTAATTGAAGAAACCAGATTTCATGTTATCTTTTATCTGTATTGATTAAAATTTTTGTTAAATACATATTCAGTCAGCGTTTGATGGAGAGAATAAACAATTTTACTAATATCGAATTACTTGTTCAGAAATTACATGAGTTAAGTAACCAGAAGAAATAGTTAACTCATTCTCGTTAATGTTAGAAAAATTAATTAAAATAATAGAAAATATAATTGAAAAAAAAAATGATCTACGCATTTTGGTTTTTCATCAACTTCCTCAGTTGTAACAACTTGCGATAAATTAATGATGACTCAAGCGAAAATTAATCATTGCAAACACACAAACACACACAAACACACACACACACACATACAACACGCACACAAAAACACAAACCACACACATGCACCCGCATACACACATACACGCACAGACAACGTAATGCTTTCTCTGACACATAGCCACCCGTGCTATCTATTAATTTTAAGTCACGAATCAGAAAAAATGTAAAGATGCATACAGATAGATACACACTTATATATGTGCATGTATGCATATATATAGATACTCAATGTTTTTTACGTTGGTATGGATTTGATATAAATATCTCGCATAGGCTTACGTAACTGAATATATATATATATATATATATATATATATATATATATATATATATATATATATATATATATATATATATATATAATATATATATATATATATATTACCATGATCGACCGTTAGCCACTAAGCTTTTATTTATTCTCTCTCTCTCTGTTTATTTTCCCGTGTTCCTTTCTGTTGAGCTGCGTAGGCTCGAAACGTGAAATACTTTCCCATTTACTCGAGCGTTAGACTAATACACCCGTTTGTTGTTTACACACCTGTCTTTGTTTTTAATTTATTTTTTTGTAAATTCCGATTATATATATGTATATATATATATATATATATATATATATTATGTATGTAGTTATACATACATACATATATATACATACGTATAATAATATCAATAACACTGGTCAACAGAAATTTTGCAGATTTCAGTTTTGTGGTTGTCTGTCGGTAATTTTGAGATGCTGATTTCAATATGTCATTCATTACTTTCTATAAAATCTAGTTTTGTATCTATATATATCCCCATTTTATGGTGTACCGTATAAATATTTTACTCGGTCAAGATATTTTACTGGGTCTTATAGCTTCAAGCCATAAGTTATAACGGCAATAGAATATGAAATTTAAGATAGCATCACATTTTACGAAATGCGTACTGTTAATTCTCTAACTTGACGGAGAAAACACAAACCATCATACATATACCTTCATATTCCTGGAACAAATTTCCGCTTGCGAGAGCATATGGAGTGTTTCATAGCTCCATAATCCTCTTGAATACTCCAACAGAAGTATGCCGTCATGTGTGTCTACAATCGGCCACGATATCTCTCCTTCATAATCTTGATTGCTCGATGAAACCGCTCACCGTGCTCATCGCTCACGTCTCCGAAACTATCAGGAAATTGATCGAAATAGCTATTGAGGAAATGAACCTTTGTGCTCATATTGCAGTCTAAAAGATGAAGCTATCAAGTAATGCCTCCACTAAATCCTTGTACGAGGGCGAGTCAAAAATTATACGCACTATTGTTATCTTTCTATCTATATTATAGATATATGGTAAAGGATTATTAATTTAATAATTAATAAATTTTACCAAGTAGCTTCGTTATGGGAAAAAAACCATCAACAGTAAAAACTTATACAAATTTTTTTATAATTTTATAAACATAATTAAGGGATTAGCAAAAGGTTGCTTCAGCGAAGAAACCTTTTAGAAATAGCAGTCAAAATTGCTAATACTTCTACAACAATATATCTCCACAGACAGCAATACTCGTAACTCAGAGAGGCAAAAAGAAGAAAAAATAACGAAACTAACAAGTCTTCGATTAATCATGTACGCGTTTCGGGATTGTAAAATTCATTTCCTTCTTCAGCAAGATATTTCAAGATTATAAATTTGAAAATGCTAAACCTAACCTTTGCACGTTCGATCAAGCGACATCGAAACATAACATAAGATGAACAGCACTTCCGAATTTATATAGACTAGTAATTCCGTAAACCTATCTCCAGATCACTGTGAGCATCACAAGATAGTACCGCAGAAAAAAAAAACTGCAGTTTGCTATCAGATATTACAGGACTGTGTTAACATGATAAAATTGCATTAATTAATACAGTCGACGTAATTAACCTAATTGCAAATTAGCGGTACTGCTGGTAATTTTTCCCTATTTCAATGATGCCCGTGGCATATATTAAAAGTTCCCGTATAGAACTAATTTCGTAAATGAAGTATAGAGCTATATTATCACCCTCAAATTTGAGAAACAAACATTCATAACCTTTTCTTTTAAAACTTCATTGCATGAGATTGATACCATGAAATTCCTCGAATTAAGCTCTATCATTTAAGCTTAATTAAAATATAGTTTGTTTTTAAAATAAAAGCGCTAATTAAACTTAAATCCAATTGTTTACCTTATTTCTATTATTTCTATTATTTTTCATAATATATTTCTATTATTTTTCTATTATTTACCTCACAATTTTTTGATAGACATTTTTGTTGCAGGAGATCTAAACTATATAATTCCCCATACTTTCGTCTATCACTGAAGGGAAGATAAATATATTTTGCTTTTAAAATAAAAAGTTATTTAGATCTAAATTTGATTGGAGGTGTTACTTACTCATCTATAACGTTTCTACTAATTTTTATGTAAACTTTTTTCAACCGGACCAGATCTTAATCTTTTTATGCCAAAATGTAGCTAGAGACCAGTCCTCCTCAAAAATGTTAACAGATCTCAATTTGGTGGGGATCTGAATTAGAGACTAAAGCACTAACTGGTGAAATGATGCTGCGTGTGAGTAAATTGCTGACTTAAGAATATTATTCAACTAATACCGTAGTTGAATGGCATATCCCCAGCGTTAAACTAATACATGTGTTTGTTGTTTACACAACCGTCTCCGTCTTTTGATTTTTTGAAAATTCTTACTATATGTGTGTGTGTATGTGTGAATGATAATATAACATGAGTAACAACTACATCAAATATATATATTTCAATTATTATCAGTAACAGAACTCAATGCTCTGGGCAGGATACATGTAGATGTATTTTTATTGTATTAAATTTGACAGTCTCTTTTGAGATTCACCGTTACATATGCATGCGCGCCCATTTGCATATACATTCATGCATACATGTATACATATACACATACATGCATCCATCACTCCATCTATCCATACATACATACACAAGCACAAAGTGAGACTCGATGAGAGTATGAAATTCATATGAATGCATGTATATGCTTATATATCTGTGTGTGAGTGTATGCGTATGTTCCTATATATATATATGTATATACATACTTATAAATAGGTACACATACATACACTTACTCACAGGTATATATTATATATATATATATATATATATATATATATATATATATATATATATATATACACATACACATATGTTTACACATATATATGTGTATCTATCTATATATGTACATATAGACACACGCACATATATATACATATATGTACACACACACACACACATATATATATATATAATATACATATACATACATACATATATATAAATGTATGTATGTATGTATGTATGTATGTATGCAAAAACACACACATCACACTATATATTAAAGAGAGAAAGAGAGAGAGAGAGAGAAGGGGATAGAGAAAAGAGGGGGAAATGGTATAGAGAAGAAAGTGATAGATATGAACATTTCTAGTATCGTTTTTAGCATCGATTTATGTATTTATACATCATTTTGAAAGAATTCTACCCACACATCTACTATTACTGGCAATATACACATTCAGTATCTGATCATCGAGATATTAAGACATCAAATGTGAGTGTCTGTGTATGTGTGTGTATATACTCATATAATATATATATATTATATATATATATATAATATATATATATATATATATATATATATATAATATATATACATATATATATGTATATATATATGTGTGTATATATATATGTGTATATATATATATATATATGAATGTATATATGTGTGTATATATGCTGTTGTATGTATCTATCTCTCTATACAACACACACCCAATATATAAACATGCTATATAAACTAGTATATATATATATATATATATTATATATATATATATATATATATATATATATATATATATATAATATATATATATATACAATATATATATTTAACGTTTTGTGCGGTGCTATTTAGATTAAACGAATATTAAAATACTGAATGTTAGATATTATGTACTGAAGACCTTTTTTGATAACGAAATACATTCGATTGATAAAAAACGAATTGTGTTTGAATTCTTTCTAAATTTTGATTATTTTTTTTATTCAAGCGAATACATTCATTCTTCTCAGAGAGAGAATAAATCTGTATATCATAAATACCATGACTAAGCAAATGTGCTATTATAGTCAGAGCTTTGGCGACAGGATGATAAAAATTGCAAGAAAAATTGTCTATCATTTATGAATACAGACCTTTCATCTGATGTGTTTAGTCTCGGAAGGCAAAAGGAAAATCAATATTTCTCTCTGTAAAAAATATATATTAAGTCAGTGAGACTTATTTTATTTCGACTCACGAACTATAAATGATTGTTCAGCGAAAAGTTAAATTTCTAATGATAAAAATGAAGAACAAAATTGCATTGAATTCTTTTGATCATAGATAATATTTAATTGTGTAAGGCAATTATAAATGAGGTAAAATTGACACGGTTATGATACTGGTAATTCCATTGTCGCCACCTACCGAATTTCACTTTTATAGTGTAGTTGGCGAACACTAGAGTTGTGAAAGCAGTAATATCATTTCGATGGCAAATAAACGAACAAGTGATATTAGATCGAATAAAAACTAATGACTGAATTCATGAATTTTTTAAATGAGAACGGACAAGTTCTATTATCTTTTGCTTTGAATTTAAAATTTTATTCCGTGAGCATTTCGTATGAAGACGGACTGATATGATAAATTGCTATCAAAAACTGTGATGCGGTTCCGTATACGACAGTGTAGAATGCCTCAGGCATTTTCTAAATCAATTTGGTGTCTTTGTAAGTCGAGTGCTAACATAGATTCACTCACGGCAGTCCGGCCTCTTACCAAGCAGAAAATCCATAATAGCGCATTTGAAGGGAGTGTGAGTTGTACTAGAAGATAAATAGTACTCATTAGACCTTAGTAGACACAAAGAAACGGGGTTCAGTGAGAAACGAAGAGCTACATAGACCAACTCGTCTTGCAATCAAATCTAAAACTTTATGATCATGAAGACCAACCTCCTAAACGAAAGGGTAAAAGACTTCATCATACGTATAAGTGTGTATATGTCTGTATGTATATTTGTGTATATGCGTTTATATGTATCTGTGTGTGTGTGTGTGTGTGTGTGTATGTTTATGCACATGCCTTTTCCACTGTCTAAGATGTTCAACCTGAGATCATCTCATTTTCAGATAGTAGGTTATTTTTTGCAAACCCAGCGTGTACATTTTAATCAAAGAGGTTATGTTATTGATGGGCTTTTATATCCTATCTGGCGAATAGAGAGATCGCTTACATAAATTTTTGGTTCAAACCCATTAGTGATTTTCCAAACGTAAAAGAGGTGCTTATGAGGAAAAAGCTAATGTTTTATTAAAGTATTCAAGCAGTAAGTGATCTTGCTCTCATTTAATACAATGCCTCCCTAAGTTGCTAAAATACTTCATTTTACAGGAATGCCGCATTAACACTGTAAGATATCAAGTTGTGCAAGATTGAACTACTATTTCGAGCATATCCATCAACCATATGTTTCAATTCATGTTAGTGCAATTGTTATTGTTGTTGGTGCTGTTGCCAATCATGCTGTCGCAACTTTTTGCCATTCCCTTTCTCGTCACTTTCTCCCTCGTGCCTGCAACTAATATTTCATTTTATTTTTTCTGTTATTATTCACCATCCTGTCTTTCTTCAATCCCACGTCATTAGCACGCAGTTATTGACTTTGCATCTACATTGCAATTTATCTTCACAGAATACATTTCTGTAAATTTAAAATAAGTGTTGACTTAGCGTGACGCAACCGTGTTTATTTTAGTTTTAACGTCTCATATCTCAACATTTCTTTAGCATGTGTTTACATTCGATATTCAGAAATGAAATTATTTGCGTTTGTACAAAACTAGTATTAACATACATACATACATATATAATATACATATATATATATATATATATATATATATATATATATATATATATATATATATATATATAATATATATAATATAATATATATATATATTATATATATATATATATATATATATATATATATATTATATATATAGCGAGGAGAAGCCCAATAAAAGCGTAGAAGAGATAATTACTACCGGATAAAATGTTGAGCCGCACTGATTTCTAGAATCCAGCGGCAGAATCGTGTGAAAAGTAACAGAGCGGAACAATAGTTTGCAAGAGAGATGCATAGGTTGGACGAATAATAGAAAAAAAAAGATGAATCTTGGACAAAGAGTTATATACAGCATCGAATCATTTATAAAGATATTACATAAACAGGAATCTATTTCAGGGGAAAATGCTAGTCCTTTATAGGATTTTACAAATGTTTCAAAATGTCGGTGATTAGCTGATGCATTGATGTGCAAGAAAAGAAAAAATAATATACGCGCAGGAGTGGCTGAGTGGTAAGTAGCTTGCTTACCAACCACATGGTTCCGGGTTCAGTCCCACTGTGTGGCACCTTGGCCAAGTGTCTTCTACTATAGACTTGGGCTACCAAAGCCTTGTGAGTGGATTTGGTAGACGGAAACTGAAAGAAGCCCATTGTATGTATGGATATGTATATATATATATATGTATATATATATATATATATATATATATATATATATATATAATATATATATATTATATATATATGTATATATATATATATATATATATATAATATATATATATATATATATATATATATATATATATATATTATATATGTGTGTGTGTTGTGTGTGTGTATGTGTGTATGTTTGTGTGTCTGTGTTTGTCCCCTCCCCCAACATCGCTTGACAACAGATGCTGGTGTGTTTAGGCCCCTTAACTTAGCGGTTCGGCAAAAAGGAACGGATAGAATAAGTACTAGGCTTACAAAGAGTAAGACCTGGGGTCGATGTGCTCGACAAAAGGCGGTTCTCCAGCATGGCCACAGTCAAATGACTGAAACAAGTAAAAGAGTAAAGAAGTATGGTAGATGAGTCAATTCAATTTATTTGCGTCAAATTACCGAACCATATAATCGGGAAGAAAATATACCAAGGAAACTCTAGTATTTGTAAATGCTCCATATAAGAAGGCGCCATGTGAATAAAAAAAGAAGTAAACGAGGAAGGGGCGTAAACTATTGACGGATAATACATCGATAACATGAAGGCTAAGATGTAAAACACGAAATAATACTTGTAAAAGTGAGAAAGAGAAAGTACGCGAAAAACGGAGTCAGAAATATAGAAGAAAAGTAAAAAGGACACATTTCTAAGAGATAAAGTTCCATTGAGATAAGAAGCAGTAAAAGAACAAGTCTAGACATTTCACAAAACAAACTAAAAGAATGTAGAGTGGAGACAAGACATCAAACAATTACGGAAGAAAAAATATGTGAAGGATGGACCCGACTAGTTATCGGCTGCTATGGATATATCAGCCCTTATTCTTAGGGGTTTCAGTACTTTATCAGTAGAACATATAAAGGTTTTAAGACAAAATTATAACTAACTTATACAATGAGTGAAGTGACAACATTAGATAATACTATAAGTACTAGAAAGAGGTCCTAAAAATGCATCGTTATATAACTATAATACAAAGGACCTTGAGTTTCTGTTACGATAAAAGGCATGCCATAGATTGAGCGACATTTGGAGGATTTCACATATATATTTGAAGAATGAAAGATAAAAGCTAGGAAAGGTAAATGGACATCTAAAACTTTTGGAAGCGATAGATCTATGGTTCAAAGATAAAAGATTTAACGAAAAGATAACAGTAAAAAGGAAACGCATCATATTCTCTGTGAAATAGAAAAAAACCCAATATCCTCACGTAATATTTCAATAGGTCATTTCATACAAGGATTGTGGAAAGGTTGTTCGGTTTTGGTAACAGTTTAGGTAATATTCTAAGAAATGATATAATTTTGCTATAGTGGATATGATTTGCATTTAATATTAAAAATGAACTGCAATGGACTACGTAGCGTCTCTTGCAGTCCGTTGATGATCCAATATATATTTTCACGATCTTTTGTATCTGTTATATACCGTGCGTCTATGTACGACATTGCGTTGCAAGTAATAACAATTCAAAGGACAATGTTAGGTAATTTTGGTACGGTAGTTTAAAGTACTTTTATTTTTAGGAATATGCCAAATATACCTAATATCAAAAATTCTCTGTTTGCTTTCTTATGTAAGATATTCTTCCAGCAATTAAGCTTTATCTAGATTTTACTTTCATCAAATTTATCATGCCTTACATCTGAATTTTAAATAGATTTTTGTAAAAATATTTTAATGAATAAAAATTAAAAAAATATTTCGTCCTACTATTGTTCAACAAATTTGATTTTATATTTATTTCAAAAAGTTTTAAATGACGTTTTAGCTTTTCCTTTTTTTCTCCTAAAAATATTTTGTTACAAAATTTTTCTGCATGTAAGTTTTCCACATATCTTTTTATTCAAAATATCTTTCTAGTAATTTCTTTCAATACCATACATCTAGAGAATCATGGAATCATAACTATTCTTTCAAGCACACAAACACACACACACACACACACACACACACAAACACACACACACACACACACACACACACACACACACACAACACACACACACACACACACACACACGCACGCAACATATATACAAATACACAAACGTTCACAGTTATATTAATTAAAATATCGACCATAGCCAACATATGGACATATGTCTACCAATATTCTGAGACCTCCTCACTACAGTGCAAACTTCCACAATGCAAATTGTATTTTCACAATTTTTTATCTTCTTTAAATTATCTGTCTGTATCTTTCCATCATTCTCTTGTTTCAAGTCATTCATATATATATATTATATATATATATATATATATATATATATATAGGGAAAATTCAGAAAAAAAAACAAAAGACGAAGACAGGTGGTGTAGACCACAAACAGATGTATTAGTATAACGCACGGGAACTGAAAAACTCTTTAACGTTTCGAGCCTACACTCTTCCACAGAAAGGAACACAGAAAGAAACAAGAAGAGAAAATAAAGAATGTGTAGTGGCTAGCGATCTATCATATATATATCCAAACGAGTTGCACGTGTATTCGCGGTTCTGATGAAGTTATAAGGCACTCAACTATGCATCCACTACATTTTATAGCAAGATCATCTCTAAGCTAATGAAGCTCATAAGATAATTGTTAATTTCTTTGTTATCTCATTTTCTTCTGCACATGTTAAAATCGAGAGGCCTGCCAAGGAGAGAAAACACCAGCTCTGATGGTCCTGCCATAACCAAAAGTGGGACAGAACCAATGTAGGGCTAAAGAATACAGATAAAAGAAGAAAAGGTATGATAGTAGGAGTAAAACTGAAGCAAAACCAAAAGAGAGTCCCCAAATAAAGCCAAAAATGCTGACCGTCAATATGCGGAGCCACAAAGGAAGAAGAAAATGATGTAGTGGTAGCAATAGATGATGTAGATGCAAACTCAGCTGCACATGACTTAAAGTGTGGAGGGTGAATAGGATGGACTAGTCTCATCAGATAATACGATTGCTTGTAGATGTTAGGCCTATATTGGTCAGCTCAGGTCTCGTGGTGTTAATGCTGTGGAAGCGACATCAGTTCTCTTCTCGACATTCTGATACCCGTTTGAAGATAGATTTTTGACAAAGAGCACATAGGTTTAAGAAGAAATTAAACAACTAGACGAAATGTTCCTAAGCATTTTGTTAGGTGTAGCAATGAGTCTGCCAGCTCGCTGCTTTGAAATTCGAAAGCTGTTTGAGGGACTCGAACTCGCATCTTCTGAGAACATGACAAATGTGCAATCGTAAGATGCAGTAGCTATTTTGCTATCTTCCGTCTTTGATTATGCTATAATAATTCTTTCTACTTTACACACAGTCGATTATGTCGATCCCAGTACTTAACTGGTACTTGTTTTCTCGACCTCTAAAACGATGAAAGGTAGAGTCAATCTCTGCAGAATTCGAACTCGAAAGGTAAAACAAGAAGAAATGCCGTTACACAGTTTGTCTGACGCGGAAACGATTCTTTCCATCTAGATGCCTTTTATTATGCAGTTATAATAACTATCTAAAAAAGAACAACTAAAACAAAAGCAAGCAGTAGTGACTCTGGTTGCAACAGTCTGAACTGGACAGATAAATGGAAGTCGTGATAAATGTTACTTAGCAGCACCGCCCAAATAGACACTGCCAGAAATAAATAGACCGACTCAGGGTATCAATATAAAAGCAGGATTTTCGCCACAGTAATAAACTGATATGTATCTTCCGTCTTCTCCTCGGATAATATTAATGTCGTCGTTACGTGTTTCGTGCAGACGTTGACGTATTTTCTTGAATAATATCAATTTGCCATTCCGTACATTTATATTTGAATTTATCTTGCCGTATATTCTGATAGCGAAAGTTCTGCTTCAGTGTGCACTTATTGAATAAAGTATTCAGTACAAAGTTTGAAATATCTTCATACGAGAATTTTATTGATATCATCGTCCACTTTGTCACTTTTCAATGTTCGATTTTGAATAGTTGAAGCAAAAAGAGTGATTAGCACTCTTTATACTTTGTTTAATGTAGCGAGAGACTTCATAGAAAATCTTAAACTTTCTATTCTCGATGCTGAGAATGTTATTTACTATTGAGCATCTCTAACAATCAATGGAAAGTAATTGAATTTGAATGAAAAATTTGGCAGTTATTTGGCAAAATTTGTCCCAGATAATCTACATTGTAATATATTTGAATTAAACCCAAAATATATTCCCATATTTTCAATGGACACTTAATACGGCAGGTGAAACTGTTTGACAGAGCCTAAAGTTAAATATTACGAATCTTCAGCTAAACAAATTACAGTATTCAAAATGAACAGATATTCATGTTCGTCATATTTGCGTAGCTTAAAATTGATATTGCGTTAATTTAGTGCAAATAACTCACCCACACAGAAAGCTCAGTAAAATTATAACATCTTTGCGTAAATTTTCAGCATCCATCTAATTTCATATTGCTGAATTGTTGAACTATCAGTTATGGTGCAAATGGGAGAGGCCTCTCTCCTGTCTCAGCACGCACATTTTCATGACTTAGTTCACCTGCATGGAAGATTGCATAAACTGCGTTTAACAGCATACAAATATCAACGTGTTAAGCCTATTGACTCCTCTTGTATCTTGCACTGATGAGCACCGATCCTCTCTAGATTATATACTATGTATAAGATTGTATTTAGTCTGAATTGTTGCAGATACATTGTGAAAGTCAGGGTACAAAAGAGACAATAGGGTAAGTGTCTTGATATTTCGGAAATTTACCCTTTATCTGAAGAAAAATAATCAACGATAGTGAAAAGAGAGATTGGTGGAGGAAGAAATAAGCTTGGGACCAAGATATCCGGTGAGAATGTGTTTCTACGGAGCGGGCATTAGTTATGCCCTGATGAGTCCTTGATTGTATGCCAATCTGTGGGCTTAGAAAATGATAGCGACTCTGAAATTATGATTCTACATCACTTGAGTATCCACCACACCAGAACGTAATTTTGCAGTTCAGATACAGAGTATAAAGGACAAATCTGAAAAACAAATCTGGCTGTTTATGTGGTTAACAAGTTCATATCACAACAGCGTATATTCATGTAGTAAAAAGCTCTCCAGTATCTTAAATAATTGTCTTCTACCATAAACTAAGACCTGTTGCAGCCTTGTTATTGCAATGTAGGAAACTGTAGAAACCCCTTTAAAGGATCCATTCCTGTTTTTGAGTGTTAGACGTAATGTGTCTCCAATTTTAACGTCTAAGTGCTTCTAGCGGCAAAGTCTACTCTTCTGCAATCATTCGAATGCTTGTATTAGGTTAATTTTTTTTCCTTCATCAGTTTCACAGACGCTGCAAAAACATCAGATGCATTGATGACTTTTGTTGATTAAGCTAATAAAGGAGGTTTAATAATGTTTATTTTGTATTTATGGGCCTAATTTGAGTTGCCCCAAGACTATTATTACTGACAGATTGATAATGCTATTTGCATCAATTAGATTCATTAGCATAAGATAAATTTCATTCACGATATATTAGTCAATCGGATGCCGCAATAGATGTTCTTGACCAAGTTATCGATTGCTTTGTGAGCCATCATACACAATAATTTAATCTTGAATAAGACTAACAAGGTAAAAACGATGAAACTGCGCCACTTAATAAATATAGATCCCAGAAATTAGTATTGATATAAATATGATTGGTCAAAAGCCGTGATGGTAGTGTCCGGGTAGAGCCGTAGTCTAATGATTTAAACTAGTAATTTCATAATAAAACAGTACGACTACTTTCATTAAAATATTCAGTTGTTGATAATGTCCAATCTATCAAGATGGGTTCAGCCCTGAATTACAACCATAAAAGTGATTACTCGATATTTTCCTTTATCCTACAACGTCGCTCAACCCTCTTTTGTAATTTAGTGATCTGCTGAGGATAATTAAAATAATTAAATATACTATTTAGCTCCGATTAAACAATTGATTCACAATCGTTTCTTGTAATATTTAAATCCAATTTCTAAAGCACACAGTGAAAGCTATTTTCATAAAGTTGTTTTCAAAACCCATTATATAACTTTTCAATAAAGACTTTCTTTAGGGTCCATATTTCCTTATTATTGATCACCTTGACCGACCAGTCCGTCAGGCGTCCATTTGACACCGCTGGTCACAGCACGCTGTCCACTCCTCTCTGGATCGCGCCTTTCTCATCCACGTGATCCCAATCATCTTCTTGAAATCGTAACTCCACCGTCGTGGGGGTCTTCCGGGTGGTCTTTTCCGCTCACGCGGGTACCACTCGCCATCTGCGTGCGTCCACCGATTATCGGTGAGCCGGGCGACGTGTCCAGCCCATCTATACTTGCTGCGTGTATACTCTGCGATGACATCTCTCACGCCGGACTTCTTTCTGATGATCTTGCTACTTATGTGTTCTCTCAACGAGATACCAAGCATTGATATTTCCATGGCTCTTTGAGCCGTTACCAGTCTTTGCTCTTCTCTCTTTGTGGTAGCCCATGTTTCACTACCATATAACATTGCAGGCAGATAGAAATTAGTCAAATACTACTACTACTACTACTACTACTACTACTACTACTACTACTACTACTACTACTGCTGCTGCTGCTACTGCTGCTGCTACTACTACAACTACTACTACTACTACTACTACTACTACTACTACTACTACTACTACTACTACTACTACTACTACTACTACTAATATAATAATAATAATAATAATAATGATCAGTTTGCAAGAAATGTGAACGCGAAGACAGATACAGATCGCCGGTGGCTGTGGGTGAGGAGGAGTGACCTGAAGATAGAGACAGAAGCACTCATGTACACAGCTCAAGAACAAGCGTTAAGATCAACTATGTTAAGTGCAGATTAAGCAACACTGCCGACAGCAACAAATGTAGAATGTGTGGTGAGGGGTGAAACGGTATGGTACATCGTTAGCGAATGCCCGAAATTGGCACAACGTGAATGCAAAAGACACTATGACAATGTGGCAAGAATGATCCAGTGGGAGCTCTGGAAATCACAGCCTACGAAGTGCAAAGACGTGGTATGAGAAAACACCGGAAGGAGTCACCAAGAAGGAGAATTGCGAAACCCTGTGGGGTGTAATGATTCAGTACGATCACCTGACCAGTCATCGGAAACCGGACATTGTAGTGGTGAATATAAAAGAAAGAACCTGCATGATAATCGACATAGCGTGACCCGGTGACAATAGGATCAATGTGAAAGAAGAAGAAAAATAAACAACTACGACGATTTGAAGTGAGAAATACGAAGGTTGAGGTCAATGAAGAGAGTATACGTGATACCAATAGTAATTGGTGCTCTTGGAAGTATCAACGCTCAACTCTCAACATGGGTAAAAAGAGCTGATGCAATTGTGAAGGTAGAGCACCTACAAAAATCAGCATTGCTTGGAACTGGAAGAAGTTTTTGCAGGGTTCTTGAAGCATGACCAGTAAACAAGTGTCACTATGTGAGCAAATATGGTTGGTTACATGTGCCTGATATACCCTTAGCAGACGGGTAGTCACGACGGGTATACGGATATAATTTATTCCAGTGTCACTTTGATGGCATGCACTGCTCTCTCACTTTATAATAATAATAATAATAATAATAATAATAATAATAATAATAATAATAATAATAATAATAATAATATAATAATAATAGTCATAATAATAATAATAATAATAATAATAATAATAATAATAATAATAATAATGATAATAATAATAATAATAATAATAATAATAATAATAATACCAACAAGGTATGAAAAGCGCATTAGATTCTTCAAGGACAACAGCATGTTCATAAATAAACAAAAAAAAATTACAGGAACATAGCTAAAATACCAGTTACAGTAACGTCTGTCCCATCAAAATAACTGCAGGAAGTTTGGAATAAAATTTGGGTAGACGAAAAAATACACAATGAATAGGCCCCTTGGATTGATAGAATATCTACTGACTTAGACTCCGTAGAAGAGCAAAAGTGGGAGAGTATCAAGGCAGAGGATGTAAGATCTGCTCTCAGGAAGTCAAGCAAACGGAAGTCTCCAGGAAAGCATAACATTCCTAACTTCTGGTTGAATGCCTTCTCAAAGAGCCATGGACTACTATCAGAACTTTACAGCGATGTTTTGCAACAATCTTGTATGATTCCCTTTAGGCTAGTTAATGGAGTAACATTCCTACTTCCAAGAAAATGAAGAGAAAAATGAACCAAAGAATTATAGACCCATAACCTGCTTATCAACAAGGTATACAATGCTAGCATCTGTCTTGAGTGAAAATACCTATAGTTTCTTAATAGAAAGTGGAATATTCCCTAGTGAGTACAAAAGTATGTAAACGTGGGTCCTATGGTTGTAAAGTTCAGCTACTAGTCACTAAGATGATCTGGGAAGATTGTCACAAACGACACAATAACTTGTCGATAGCCTGGATAGACTGTAAAAAAGCTTTTGATAGTCTACTACATAGCTGAATTAAGAAATGTCTGGAAATGTATAAAATACCACCTACTCTGCGAAAGGTCTTGTCTATAACTATGAGATCATGGAGAACCCCATTGATTTTGAACAGTAACAATGAATCTCTTAATGCTAGAGCTGTAAGAATGTCATTTGTCATTTTCCAGAATAACTCCCTATCACCACTCCTCTTTTGTCTCACCCTAATACATCTCTCGAAATTGTTCAGTAATGTACAATACGGTTATAAAATGTTTGATAAAAATATAAATCATCTCACTTACATGAATGTTTTAAAGCTCCTTGCAAAAAATGACTAGCAGCTACAGGGCTTACTAGCAACTGTCAAACACTTCAGTGATACAGTTTGGCCTCGATAAAGTGCTAAAGCTTCCTTTATCTAAGGGAAAATGACAGAAACATCCAACGTTGATCTTGACTAGCAGAATGCCATTAAGTAGTTAGAACCAGCGAAGAGCTACAGATACCTAAGGGTACTTGAATCAAGCATTCAGTGATGAGGGCAAGGATCAGAAAAGAATGTTATCGGAGGGTAAGGGAAATACTCAAGACAGAGCTGAATGCAAGAAAAAATATAGAAGTGATCTATATTTCACGATTGAGACTGACAGAAATATAGATGTGAATAGGCCAAATATTATATTGAAAGAGTTCAGACAAAAGCCTCCTCATTGATATGACTGTCCCAATCGATATAAATGTATTATCAAGACCGAGCAAAAACTGAACAAGAATAAAGAATTTGAAATAGAAATTGGCAAAAGGTAGAACCTGAAGATTAAAACAATACCTTTTGTCATAGGTGCTCTAAAAATGATAGCAAAAAGGGGTGATCTCAAATTTTAAAACAGATTATCTTAGAATTCTCTAGAGCAGTATAGTGTGCAGCGTCAGACACCTTAGGCATAACACCAACATGAACTTCTAACTTATTGTCTCTTGAGGTCTCTGGGTGAGATTTCGAACCAACTTGTACAAATACAAAGTAAAATTTAAACATAAAATAATAATGATGATGATGATGGTGATGATGATGATGATGATGATGATGGTGATAATAATAATAATAATAATAATAATAATAATAATAATAATAAAATTAATAATGATTATGATAATAATAATCGAAAATGACGATGCAAAGACCCTAAAGGATTTTATAATTCAGTGCGACATTGATATAGAGAATAGGAAACTAGACACTGTTAATTGAGAAAGAAAGCAAACGATGCCGGATCATAGATATAGTTAACTTGGGATTTGAAGCGTTTATGGTCGATGAAAATGTGGTAGTAGCAGCAATAATTACCGGAGCCCTAGATATGAGGGGCGTTCAATAAGTAATGCCCCTGACCCACTTGCAGTTGTTTGATCTAGCTGAAATTTTGCGTGTGCTATTATTCATATCTCTATAGAGTAGGTGGAAAATTACAGCTCTGAAATAATTGGGGTTTCTGATTTACAGGTGTTTGAACTGAGTCAAGTGTGAAATGGAGCCTGTTGAGTGTCGAGTAGTGATCTGGTTTTTGTATTTGAAAGGACGCACACCACGAGAGACTTTTGATGAAATGAAAGTAACTTATGGTAATGATGCCCCATCATATGACCATGTAAAACGCTGGCATCGTGAATTCAAACATGGTCGGAACTCGGTGGAAACAGCTCCCAGATCTGGTCGCCCCACTCCTGCAATTGATGAGGCATTTGTCCGTCAAGTTGAGGCTGCCATTTTGGAAGATCGACGCATAACTATTCGCCAAATAGCCCACGAGGTCAAGATTAGTACCGGGTCTGTGGAAACTATCATTCATGACCATATGCATATGCAAAAGGTGTCTGCCAGACGGATTCCTAGGTTGCTCACACCTTTCCAGAAGCAAGAACGCATCGAGTGCTCGAGGATGAATTTGGAGATGTGCCAAGAAGATGAGTCAAAATTTTTCAAAAGACTGATCACACAGGATGAAACCTGGGTCCATAACTATGATCCAGAGACAAAAGTCCAGTCAATGCAGTGGAAGCACCGTGACTCACCTCCTCCAAAGAAGGCAAGGGTGCAGCCCTCCGCTGGCAAGGTCATGCTCACAGACTTCTGGGACCAGGACGGAGTATTGATAACAGATTTCCTGGCAAAGGGTACCACAATTACAGGAGCCTATTATGCTTCACGTTTGAGGAAATTAAGAGAAACTATCACAATCAAGAGGCGGGGCAAGATCAGCAAAGACATCCTCCTCCTGCAGGACAACGCTCCGGTCCACAACTCGCTTGTCGCTAGATCAGAAGCACAGGCGTGCGGCTATGAACTCCTCCCCCTCCCCCTACTCTCCTGACCTTGCACCCTCTGATATTCACCTCTTCCCAACCATGAAGTTGTTTTTGAAAGGAAAGCGTTTCCCAGATGATGCAGCCTTGATTTCTGAAGTCACGTTCAGGTTGGAGGACCAAGCTGGGTCTTCTAAAAAAACGGTCTCCAGAGCTGTATCAAACGATGGGAGAAATGCGTAACTCTGGGTGGTTCCTATGTAGAGAGAGACTAATAACTGTGCAAAGTTTCGTTGCTCTACTGCTATGGGAAGTGGGTCAGGGGCATTACTTATTGAACGCCCCTCGTACAGTGAGAAAAATATTCAGTAAAAATCATGAGTAAAAATCTTGAGAAGTACATGGAACAAATAGGGTCTGCAATAAGTGTGGAACACTTGCAGAAGACAGCACTGCTTAGAACAGCTCGAATGTTCCAGATGGTGCTCGAAAAGTAAAGGATGTTATCTTAGTTCACTGGTAGTGAGCAGCTTGGCCGTAGTACATCTCCAGCGTTAGAAGCTGTGCAAAGACAATAAATAATAATAATAATAATAATAATAATAATAATAATAATAATAATAATAATAATAACAATAACAATAACAATAATAATAATAATGATAATAATAATATAATAATAATAATAATAATAATAATAATAATAATAATAATAACAATAACAACAATGATATTAATAATAATTGAAACCGTATGGCATATTGCCAACCAATGTTCACCACTAGCCCAGAAGGAATATAAGAGACGCCACGACAATATAGTGAGGCTTGTCCATTGGACATTTTGTAACAAGTATGGATTCTGCCAGCTCGCCACTAAAATATTAATAATAATGAAGTAGACCGACATGTAATTTTTGAACCAGTGGAAGGCCCGCTAGATGCCGAAATATCGTTGAACCAATTTCACATGATAATTATGGCACTCTTCTATTCATTTCTTTATAACGTCTGAACGGGTTACCTCAGTACTACATAATCTTAACAAATAAAAAAAAAAAGATGAAGCGGACTGACATGTAATTTTTGAACATGTGGAAGGTATCCTTATAAGACATAAAGCCCAAAACACAGATTTTCTCTTTATTCCTTATAAAAAGTATACATATAGTGGACAAACAAGGACAGACAAGACCACAGTGGGGACAAAACCACAAACGAATGTAAACGTGATGAAATTATATGAAACATGAAATTTGTCGCATGGGTCCCACTCCCATGCGGTACCATTTGAACCGTTATATAGCTTATCTACAATTCTTCGATTTTTCAGTTTTTTTAAAACATAACATAAAACACTTTATACTTTCTTGCTTTTCCTTTTTTTTCTCCTGTTTCTTTTTTTTCTCTCGATTTAACATACTTATTTTCTTTTCAATAATACTTCATCAATGGTTCAATGTCTATTAGATCCATTACTGGTGGTAATTCTTTGAATTCCACCCTCACTCCTGGTGGGTCACTACTATCTCCACACATTTCTTCCAGTTTCTTATAATTTTCCTTTTCGATCACTATTGCCTTCATATCCTCTGCATTTATTTCTCTATAAATTCTGGAGGAGTTACCTCAGTCCTAAATAATCTTAACAAAAAATAAAATAAAATAAAAGAGACTGACATATAATTTTTGGGGTGGGTTACCTCAGTCCTGTATAATCTTAAGACAAAAATGAAGCGGACTGACATCTCATTTTTGAACCCGTGGAAGATATCTTTATTAGGCATAAAGCCCCAAACACAGATTTTCTCTTTATTCCTTATAAAAAGGATTGATACGCATAGGGGACAAACAAGGACATATAAGACCACAGTGGGGACGAAAAACATAAACGAATGTAAATGTGATGAAATTATACAAAAAAATGAAAATAGTTGCATGGGCCCCACTCCCATGCGGTACCATTTGAACCGTTATATACCTTATCTACAATTCTTCGATTTTTCAGTTTTTTAAAAACATAACATAAAACACTATACCCTTTCTTTTTTTTTTCCTCGTCTGATAAGATTACACCGGGCACATATACCACAGTGTCAGTTTGACTGCATGCACTGCTCTGTCATTCTAGAAGAAGAATCCTTTTTATTATACTAAAATGTCTCAAATATTTGAAGAGAGGCAAGGCGAATTCATTTGCAACCCTGTGTTCAACTGGGAAATCCAGAATATATACGAAGATAATGTCAACCACATATGTTTTTTTTTGTCTATTACTCGGGTCCATCGAACGATTACAAAATCTACCTCAGTTGCATCAGAGAAACACTTTTGCTCTGATAACATACACCATTGTGCATTGCGCTAAACAATTAGTCCACAGCAAATCTCACCGCGAGTACACCAGGTGTGATGCCATTTTTAAGCGTCACTTTCTTCTGGCGATACTCTTCAAAAATTGACCTCGATGACCACGTGCATTTGTATACTCTACTCCCAGAACCAACATGTTTGTAGAAAAGTAGGGAGGGGGAAAAGTAAAATAGCTATTTGACAATTCGGTAGTTGCGGAGACTGTCTTCATACAATTTTGGTCTTTCTTTAATGCTTTTGTGATGTTTAAAAAAATATCGTGTTATTGATTTTATATATATTATTTATTATCTTTGATTGCTTCTCTTCCTCGCAAGAGGAAATTTCCACACTGGGATATTGGATGGGTTTGGAAGTCGACTTATGTTTTCATGTGTTCATGTGTGTTTTATATCGAAGACGGAGCGTGAAGGAATTTCAGGAAGCGGTAGTTTGGATAAAGATTTTCCTGATTGATGCGGCATAGTTATGTATTTTTAGTGTAACACAGATAGAGCATCGTCTTTCGGGCAGCTGTTGCCAAAACCTCGCCTGGGATGGGAATTTGTGAGCTACTCGCGCTCAATTTCGTAAGTTGCATCTTTTGTTTAGGAGAGACTCTTCTGTTTTTTCTTGAAGTGTGAAAAGTATGGTGTTGATTTCGCTACCATCGCAGCAAATGATTGCTTGCCCGAAATGTCGTCCCCCACCTACTTTGTCACCGTCGTTATAGCTGTTGGTTTTGCAACCTCTGTTGATCATGCTGTATCGCTAATATAGTTGTTATGGCTATCTATGTATTTGCTGTCTGTGTTGTATCTTGTGTTGGTATTCTCGTTCTTAAAAAAAAAACATGGCGCTTACTTTTTTCTACAGTTACATTTACCTTTGCTGTAAATGTTTTTGATATTGTAATTCTTGATGTTGTTTCCATGGACATGCAATTTCTTGCAGCAGCTGTAGGTCGTCGCATGAGAATGATATGGGGGTTAATCTCCTCAAATGATTTTGGTAGAGTTATAAATCATTCTTCCTGCTACCATCATGAGATCAAATAAAATATTTCTAAGTTGTGACCTGTAGGGTCGAATTTCACAGCCCCTTTCTTCGACCAGTGAGGTAGATGTCTTACTTTAAAGTTTCAACAAAAGTTCACAACAATAAGTAACTTTTAAAAGTTTAGTAAATAAACGTCAAACACAAATAATAATAATAATAATAATAATAATAATAATAATAATAATAATACTAATACTAACGTATTTAGAAACCGCGGGTTGAATAAAATTATATTTCCGTTTTTGTTACCATTTGAAGCTATTATCGAATATTCAATGTGCAAATAATAGTGAAAGCTCGACGTATTTGTATGTGATATTTGAAAGTCTTTGTTAGTAGAAATGGCCGGGTTACAATAGTGATCTGGAGGGCATGCATATAACTAAAGTTCTCTAAACAAAACGACAGAATTTTATGTTAACGTTCATGACAAACAACTGCGGCATTAATATGTCTAATGATGCAACCAGACGTCTTTTATTTGCGGTAATCGATAACCGTTTCTAGATTTTGAATATCTTTAAGAACTTTGATATTTTCGTACAAACCAGCATTTGTTTGGACAATGAGTCCTTTTGCTAGAACTGGGGTAACTGTTTAATGTTTACTTGAAGATCAAGATTAATTTTCCTGATTTTTTTTCCGTTTTCATATAAATTTAATTGCTGCATGGACAGAAATTTAATTGGACTAAAAGCTAGCATTGTTTAGTGTTTAGGTTCATGCTAATATGTGTTATGCATAAGTCTGTCTTTGTGTGAAGTAAAAATATAGTACCGACTTGCAACGAAATAAAAGGAAATATTTATGGGGATAGTATATGAGCAAATACACACATAGACGCATATATATTCTTTTCTATCTATCTATCTATCTATCTATCTATCTGTCTGTCTGTCTGTCTGTCTGTCTGTCTGTCTGTCTATCCATAAATGCATACATATATACATACTTGCGTGTTTGAGTATGTCCTTCCCTTTACGTTCTACGGAATACTTACGTTATATAAATGCATAGTCATTTTTATACTTGGATTCTTCTTTTTCTACTACCACTTCTTCTAAGTAGTAGTAGTAGTAGTAGTAGTAGTAGTAGTAACAACAACTCTCCAGATCATCCAAGTAGAGAAAATGGTCACTTTTTCCATTACTGCTTCTGCCTTTGCCTTCCTTAATACTAAAATTTCGGGGATCAAACATAGAACAAATATTAAAGTGAACAACGACTTCTCCTGCAAAATTCCCCTTTTGATATTAACTTTCTCTAAGAGTGGATCAGATGAGTATAGAACAACTTTTCATTTCTTCAAGCTAAAGCTAACTAATTCTCTTATGTTGTCTGCTATACTGAATATACTAAAACATTCAGTTATCCATGAGAGTGGGATCATGTCATAGGTTTTCCTATGGTCTATCCATGCTATTGTTAGATTTTTCTTTCTAGCTTTTACATAATTTTGAACTACTTTGTGTATATATAATAGATCGTGGTTTCCTCTTGCCTTCTTCTTGCAACCTTTCTGTTCTCCTGGTACTTAAAAAAGAGACTCCGCCGGTTACGACGACGACGGTCCCAGCTGATACGATCAACGGAACAGCTTGCTCGTGAAATTAACGTGCAAATGGCTGAGCATTCCACAGACACGTGTACCCTTAACGTAGTTCTCGGGGATAATCAGCGTGACACAGAGAGTGACAAGGCTGACCCTTTGAAATACAAGTACAACTCATTTTTGCCAGCTGAGTGGACTGGAGCAACGTGAAATAAAGTGTCTTGCTCAAGGACACAACGCGTCGCCGGGAATCGAACTCACAACCTTACGATCATGAGCCGAATGCCCTAACCACTAAGCCACGCGCCCTCACTCTCTCCTGGTACTAAATATTGGTTGTCAACGTGCCCGTACAAACTTCCTGAAAGCATTCCTATTAACGTCTTTCACACTAATGGTAAGCTAGTGATTGGTCGATAGTTGCCAGATGTATTACCCTTGCTCTTACCTTTCGTAATGAATATTGTCCTCCTTCCAGTAATCCAATCTAGTATTATTCCTCCATTAAGGCAATCCTGAATTTGTTCCTCAGTCTCCCATGTAAAAAAACTACTGAGTGTCTTTAGCCAGTATCCTTGAACTAAATCTGGTCCTGGACTCTTCCAATTCGGCATTTTTCTAAACACCTTATTCATTAATGCACTAGTTAATCTTAGATCTCACTCACTACTTCTTCCTGAACTTTCTTTAACCATACTACATCTCCATTATGATAGACTGGTTTATACCAAATATTACCCCAGAACTTTCTAGATTCATCTGCATTAGGTTTCTCATCTTCAGTACTTCGTTCTCCTCTATTTGTTTATAAAATCTCCTCTGGTCTGTCTCAAATAATCTATTCTGTTGATACTGGTCTATTACTTTCTTATATCTGGAGAGCTTGCCTGCTACTGCTATGATACGCTGTTTTAACTCTTCTATTATTGTCCCAAATAATTTCTCTTCGACTAAGGATATTTCCACGAGGCAAGGTTTGCATCTTGTTTTCCCTGACTAGTTTGTTTACCAGGCTTCTATTCTACTCATATCTTGCCTTAAAGTCTTCACTTTATGTTGTAATCTCCTTTTCCACATTTTCTATTTTTAAGTATTTCCCTGGGATATATTTTATCTTCTTGTGACTACACTCAGCCTGCATAGCTCAATAAGTTGATGTCTTCTATATTTTTAGTATCTTTGCTGTTGATAACAGGATCTACTTTTCTAGTCATTTCTTGTAGCTACCCTCTGTTGATATCTTTTAATGCTGGCAATCTTTTTCTTATTTCTGTATTCATTACGTTCTGCAATTCATCTAAAATTTTCTGTTCTTCCTCACTGAACTCACATAAGTCGTTAGTGCATGAATGTATATATGTATGTATGTATGCATTTATATATATATACATATATATATATATATATATATAATATATATATATATATATATATATATGTGTGTGTGTGTGTGTGTGTGTGTGTGTACGTGTGTGTGTGTGTGTGTGTGTGTGGTGTGTGTGTGTGTGTGTGTGGTGTGTGTGTGTGTTTGTCCACTCCACTGCTTGACAAGCATTCTTGGTTTGTTGACGTCCCTGTAACTGAGGAGTTCAGCAAAATAAACCAATAGTGTAAGTACCATAATATATAATAAATACTGTGGATGCTTTGTTCGATAAAACTTTTCCAATCGGAAATCCAGCATAGCCGCAGACTAATGACTGAAAGAAGTAAAATGTAATAGATAAACAAATGCTTATTTGTGCCTATATTTCTATTTGAGTGCAGGTGTGCGTGCGTGTTTGTTTGTATGCATGTGTGAGTATTACGATATTCATTTGGAATTCATTCATGACTTCGGCGAGCATGCAGAAAATTTCTTGCTCTTCTTTTCCAAATTTAAATAAAATATTTGTATTTCGAATAGAATTGTAACATGTGTCCATAGGGATTAGCGCAGTTAAATTCATTCAACAGTAGGGTAAATTTAATAGCATTCCTGTATGTGAAGGAAAAGGAATTTCAATTTAAATGCATTTTGAGACGCATTCACCCATCTCTGAATATCTTTTCTGATTTTATCAATTCGATCTTTTATAAATTGTCTAGAATTTTGTAGAGATAATTCATTGAACTGATCTTTGAATTGATTTCAATGTGAATATTTAAAGATACCGGTGACATTTCCTTTATATTTGCCATTTTCGCATCATTCGTTTTAACAGTTTTGTTTGTATTTCTAATATTGATATCTTGCCTTTTTATCCTTTGACATATTTTAGTTCAGAAAGGTTCATATTTTAACATTGTCTGATCTTTGGGTACACGCAAATAACTTTATAGTTTCCCTTTTCTCCAACGAATTTCACTGGAATGTTATTGATTACATAAACGTTTGAATATTTCATTGCAAACACAGCCATTTTCTTTATATTTGCGAAAGATATTTGAGCTAAAGAAATATGTCATCATAGTGAATCAACATCATCCTTTTTCTTTTCAAAGTATGATGTATAGAAATACTAAACTATTGATTTGTTTTATCAAGACATGAATTAATAGTAGAGGAATGAATATATAGACCAAAGTGAATCAACTCCTATATATTATACGTAATTAATCTAAAGTGAAAGATTAAGATGTAAGGAGCATTTAGTGGTAACTAACGTAATAAATAAGGTCATAAAAATGAATTATTGTATCACATTTTCTCTGAAGCTTTTCTCCAATTTCTGTATGAGTCGAATAAATATCAGTTTAATAAGTGATGTTACGCCCTGGAAAAATCATTAGCACACCGGCCAAATTATTGTGCAGTGGTTCGCCTATTTTCGAGTTCTGAGTTCAAATTCTGCCGAAGTCAACTTTGCCTTTCATCGTTTCAGATAAAATAAATAGCAGTTGAGCACTGAGGTCGGTGTAATCGACTCGCCCCTCCTCTCAATTGCTGGCCTTGTGTCAAAACTTGAATTCAATATTAGTGTAATAATTCAAGCATCACTTTTCTTTTTATGGTGTAAGTATCTGCAAAGAATAGCACTTAAATT
>NC_042999.1:66295688-66328188 GCF_006345805.1 Octopus sinensis | reverse complement strand
TGTGTGTGTGTGTGTGTGTGTATGTATGTATGTATATAGGCGCAGCAGTGGCTGTGTGCTTACCAACCACATGGTTCTGGGTTCAATCCCACTGCGCGGCACCTTGAGCAACTGTCTTCTCCTATCCCCTTGGACCGACCAAAGCCGTGTTAGTAGATTTGGTAGACGGAAACTGAAAGAAGCTCTTCGTATATATATATATATATATATATATATATATATACATATATATATATATGTGGCTCTACGTTTGTCCCCCCAGCATCGCTTGGCAACCGATGCTGGCGTGCTTACGTCCCCGTCAAATAGCGGTTCGGCAAGGTAGACCGATAGAATAAGTACTAGGCTTACAAATAATGTCCCGTGGTCGATTTGCTCGGCTAAAGGCGGTACTCTACCATGGCAGCAGTCAAATGACTGAAACAAGTAAAAGAGAAAAAGAGAAAGAAGAATATATATATATGTGTGTGTATGTGTAAATATATGCCGTATACTAACTTTACGTAAATATCGTAAGTTAACATAGCTACGGTCACCTGAGGGGTAGATTATATAATCATCGAGAGTTAACAATGTATTAGTAGACAGTCGGTTCTATGAATCCATATCTAGGTGATTTAACAAACGAAAAGAACGGACATCATATGCATTTGATACATGAAAATATGTAGCAACATCTACCTCGAGGTTATCTAACTATGTCAGCGACTCTGCTTAGCTGTCTCTGAACTAAACACAGCTATTTGTATAGTCACACAATATATATAGCGGTTGTTGACATCAAATATATAATACACTATATTTTCGTTTATCTCTTGCAAGCACATTGGAGATTGTAATGATCATATCAAATTTTCATTATGTCTGGAACCAGCTAGTCTGCTACACAAACATATACTTTAGTAAATGTGTATATAAATATATTCAAGTGTGCACATATGTATAGTTATACTACTTTCGAAAAATACATAGACTTAGAAGAATATTTGTTAACAAAAAAGATTTATATACTTTCAGCTATATTGCGTAGCAGACAGTTGATGTTTAATAACGTTAAAAATGGTAAATATTTGTCAACACTGTGTTGCACACAAAGCTTTGATAGATATGTAAGTGCGCGTAAGTATATACTTAATGTGTTTTTTTCCTCGTATCATTATGTTGTTAAATATTGTTTATCGAACATTCTTAGCAAAACAAACATAAAAGTAGAACTTGTTATAAAAAAAAAAAATTAATAGCGGAAAAGTACTTCAGGAAACGAATCTCATGTTGAGGAAACTATTTTGCTAAGTTCTCGAGAAAATAAAAAAACAACGTCTTTTGTAACTTGACGAAATGTTCTAAACCATTGTTTTGTAAGCCTTGGAGTACTTGGTTGCTTCAGCTCAATTTTGACTTCTTATGATAAAATAGGCGGCAAATATATGCGAAGAGGTGTGGTTTATTTCATCGATCCAAAAATACTTCTGGCTTTTATTTTATAATCGATACCAGCCTACAAGTGTGGTGACTGGTAGAATTGGTTTAACATAGGATTAACTTCATACAGTATTTTAGAAAGCAAAATGACGTACCCGAATAAAGTTTCGATGAGGTCAACTGCTGGGGCGAGTCGTTAAAACTATAGACCAAACCAAGTGCTGGTGTTTGTTCAAATAATTATAACTCCCTCTCTGTCTCTTTCTTTTTTCGTTTCTCTCCATATATCGGTCTACCTTACCCTCTTCTTCTCTCTCAAAGGATTATCTTTCTGCTTATAATAGCTTCAGGTTTTGGCAGCCAATTCTTTCAACTCCAGTGATAAACTGGTACTTATTCTATCGATAACGAGCTGATGAAAGGCAAAGTCAACGTAGGCAGAATTTGAACTCAGAACTTGCAGACGGACAAAATGCCGCTATGCAATTTTCCCGCTACGGTAACGATTCTGCCAGCTCACTGCATTATCCTTGTCTTTATATCAGTTTAAAATTTTGGCAGAAGGCCGGCAATTCCGGAGACGGGTAAGAGGATTATATCGACCCAAATGAGGAATTGATACTTATTTTATTGACCCCGAATTAATGAAAAAGAGTTGACCTTGGCGGCATTTGAACGGGCGAAAAGCTGATAAGCATTTTGCTTCTCAGCGGCTCTGCCAGCGCGCCACCTTATCCTTGTTTGTATGTTGCAACGTATTTTATTGAGGCAACATATTCGGCTTTGTTGCAATTTAAACGCGGGGTTATTTAAAATCAATAATGAGATCATCGAAATAACACTTTCTTTAGTCAATAGATTTTTATAAGCTTCTACGTTGTTACAGTCTGCTGTATAATGTTACGCATATATTAATATTTCTCAAAAAGCAACAAAGACACAAGAAACTAGTGTATATTTTGAAATCATTAAAATAAAAGTCAGTGAGAGTTAAGTGTTACGTCCAGGATCAAAGTACATACTTTTTTATTGAACACGAATTTAGGTAACTACCTATAAATATTAAATACAGGGTGAAAGTAATTATTTAATTATCTCCCCGATGCTGTGCGATAAACATAGTTCCATTAATGCATTTTCATATAAAGTGACTCGGTAGAATGAGAACTACATAACGTTTATTCAGTTTATCAAAGTGAGATTAGATTCGATGAAAATAAAGACACGGCATTCCACGTTGGTCGTTACGCTCCGTTCATCTCCTCTTTTAATGCATAATATTGATTTCTAATAGAGACACAGTCCACAAACTTTGGAGAGGTTTTAGCCGATTACATTGACGACATCATTCATGAGGTACTTTATTATTTTTCATCGAACCCACAGTGATAAAAGGCATGGGCAGCATCAGAGTGATTTAAGCATACTAATGGAACCTCAGTAACTAAACAGCACAAGGCATCTTGTCCGATGCGCTAACGATTCTGAAATTCGATGATTTAGATGGATACTTACACAGAAGGTTAGACGTTTGGGGTTGGAAGAACGAGTTATATTGCGTCGACGTGTCAGCTGTGAAGTTCTTAATTTGTCGAACGGTGGACGATGAAAACAAATTCCTCTTCGGAGGGTTAGAACTAAGATGTAAATAACTGTATGTCATAACGCAGTGCTATTTATCCGTTAGTTTATCGATTCTACCAATTTATTGTTAAAACTAATTAATATTATATAAAAGTCGACTGATAGTATCACTAGAACAACCGACAAATTATCTTGCAGTATTTAGTCACGTCCGGTCGACCATATATTTGATCCTCTCTGGGTCGATAAAACATGCTATCGCCAAATAGTGTGATTGATATATTCAACTGTTCTCTCTTCTCTCTCGCCTTAGGAGGCATTGCTTCTATGTTAGCAATCAATATTAATTATTATTAACTTCTGCAAGATGGCTGACTGTCGAAATCCTAATACGGATAAATAGCGTTGAGGTTTGTTTTGGCTCTTTTCGTTCTGTTTTTTCAAAGTTAGCCGAGATCAACGTAGACTTAAACTATTTGAGGATCGATAAATGAAGTACCATTCCGATATAAACACAACCTTCTTTCTTTCTTACTGTCACATCGCGCCTTTTTCTGGCCTTAAATTTCTGCCCAGAAATTTATACACCAGGAAGCTTTTCATCCTCTGAAAGCAAATAACTAAATAATTATAATACATTATATTCTGTCGAAGATTTACTTTCTGCTATAAAATCAATTGTATTTCAACATATGTACCAGACTAGTGTGCAGTCTTTTCTTTAAAAAAAAAATACTTGGATTAGGATAGAGCCGTAGGCATTGGTGCAGTTCTTAGGAGTGTTCTCATGAAAAAGAACTCAGAAATGATGACAATCGCGAAGCTACACCTGGCGTAGAGTAGTCTGTTCTTTGTACGTTTATCTGGAAATCCGTGCCAATATTTACTTGATATATATATATATATATATATATATATATGTGTGTGGGTGTGTGTGTGTGAGTGTGTGTGCGTGTGGTGTGTGTGAGTGTGTGTGTGTGTGCATATATGTATGTAAATATATATATATATATATATATATATATATATATTTATATATATGTATATATATATTTATATATATATATATATATATATATAATATATATATATATATATATATATATATATATATATATACACATGTACACTTGCGTCGGAAATTAATTAGCACTTCTCAAATTTCTACATTTTCTTACATTTTCTTAATTTAATTAACTTATTATCAGAAACGAACTCGTTTTTAATCAAAAATTTATTAAAACATATCCCAGCACACCACATAATTGTTATTAATCGTGAAATTTAGTCAATATCTTGTTGCTCCTCCTTTGGCAGCAATGACAGCTGCTACGCGGGTCGGCATGCTGTCTATGAGTGCCTGCAGGTACTGTGCAGGGATGGCCCCTCATGCAGCAAGAAGTGCCCCAAACAGCTCGTGTCGGTTCCTGTATTGCTGCACATTCAAATCCCTACCCAATCGACTCCAGAGGTTCTCAATAGGGTTCAGGTCAGGTGACTGGCCAGCACGTACTCCTCGCCACCAAAGAGGTATCCCGTACTATCTCAACGTACTTTGCTGCGTTGATGTTGCCTTCGACGGCATAGAGCCGCCCAACACCACTGTAGCTGAACGCCCCTCACACCATCAGACCACCCCCACCATGCTTCATGGTGAGCAAATCAAGGGTGCTAATTAATTTCTGATGGTAGTGTATGTCTGAGTGTGTGTGTGTATTCTTGTTTTATGTAAAGTTATGCAGAAAAGCAATTCGACATGAAACTGATGGATTCCTCAATGCTTTTTAGTAGAGAACATATTTTAACATTTATATGGAAAAGGTTGAGAGTGACATCGAAGTCTTCTTCTTAATTCCGCCCACCAACTATAACTTTGTGATTACTGTCAACCACTTCGCTGCAAAATAAATAAATAAATAATCTGGAATTCTATTGCAGAATATCTGGTGTGACTTCATTTCAATAATTACTGTGTTAGACTGTAATAAAAGCAAACAACTAATAATTATATATATTTGAGCATGAAAGGTACCCGTTATGGGATATGGCACAAAACATATTTTCCTTTATAGACTCTGTGGGTAAACCATATTAAACCGATAACCACGTGACAACAGCAAATGTCTACTCGATATGTCTCACTAGGAGTCTGGGTCAAAGACATGTTCTCTGATGCAATACCGTGCGTGAATAGCTCCCGCATTCTCGTATGCACATCACTTACATTGACCTTAGTAGCTTGTTTAAATACACACACACACACACACACACACAAACACACACACATATATTTATATATATATACAAACACACACTTTCTGACGCAATTAAGCATGTACTTAAACAAAATATAACACGAAGTGCAAGCCCAATCACAGAGACACAGAACGCTTATCACCATAATAATAATTGTGTGTTTATGTGTTGGTGTGTATGTGTGTGTGTGTCTTTGTGTGTTCGTATATGTGTTCAACAGTTTGTGAATGTAAAAATAAGTGTTATGTAATTTACGTTAAATGAAATCTGTACGTTACTGGTGGAAGAATACATGCCCAGAATATTTCATTCGGAATTAAATGAGTTAAGTGTAGTTTGGCCAGTTGCCTAGAACACCATTTGTTAGTCAATTTGATTTCTTTAACAGCTTGAAGAGTTTAATTTGCTTTCTGAACCTACTTCTAATTATGCAGATTGGTGCCTGAACCAAATCTTTATTTGCCATTGACAGTAATAATGTCAATAATTAAAAAAAATAAGGTATATAACAAAGAAAATAAGCTACTAATCACTTTGCACATCACCATATCTAGCTGTTCGCTCTGCCAATTTTATCAGAAGAAGAATCGATATTGATTTTAAACGCACAGATGTGTAGCTGTCTTAACCTGCCTTAATGTTCGCGATTCTTGTTGGAGATATTAGGCACCCAATTCAATGTTGACATTGAAGAATAAATATTGTTAAGCTGATATCCAATGTCTGAACAAGATTGAACATTTTAGCAAGTAGTTTCAACTTATGCAAGTTTCTTGTTTTTTAATCTCTTAGTCCATATGGTTAATGATGTTGAACAAAATAACTTCTAGTTTAGCCATGTGTAACAACGTACAACATTGGTAATTCATACAGCGATTATATACATTCTCATTAACTCTTAAATTATGTATCTTAAAATGTAGAGAATATCGTAATGTCTATCGCATCTCATAAATATGCAGCTTTTCTTAAATGCGATACAATATCACAAAATAGAGAGATTTTAAAAAATTATGCCGCATCACTTGAAAATATCAGGATATCGTAATGGCGACAGCATTTCTCAAAATAATCTCTCTTATATTATACATCAATAAATTATATAATACATCTCAAAATATAAACATACTATTAAAGTATGTAGCATTTTTTAAGCATGAAAAAGATTTTATATTGGTAGTAGCTTGTAAATAAACAGCTTCTCTCAAACGTAAGAGCGTTTCTGAAAATATACAATTCTATTAGAACATACAATCTCTGCAATTATAAGAACTAACCACTAAAAAAGTCCGTTAAAAGCTATATCTTCAAAACAATAGACTATGTCAGCAATGAAAGAAATATCGCGTATGGTTCTTTTCAAATATATCTATTACTTATTAAACATTACTAAAACGTGCCGTAGATTTTCGCAAAGGGGATAGACACACACACACACACACATACACACACACACATACACACACACACACACACACACATATATATATATATATATATATCTATATACATATATAGTAATAATAATAAAGGTGGCTTATTCCCAATATACAACAGAGAGGTAGAAGTATAATTGTCACTAAAGTGACTAAGGGTTCTAGCAGACTTATTTCTAACAATGCTGGTGCGATGGAGTAACCTTAGTCAATTTAGCAACACATACACACACACACACACACACACACACACACACACCACACACACACACATATATATATATATATATATATATATATAGTAAATCCAAGAAAGAACAAACACGAAAAATAACAGCGTACACTATTTAATAATTCATACTGTGATTACGCATCTTCCCATTAAATCTTAAATTATATATCTTAACATGTAGAGATATCTTAAAATCTGACATAAGTTTGAGAATATGAAAATAATACTTCTGTTTGGTGTGCTAAACCATATAACTCACGTATATATATATGCATATAAACACACGCACATACATATATATCTATATCTTATATGTACATACATACATACGTTACATGAACGCACACGCATATAAATATGCATGCTTGTATGTATATATATTATATATATATATATATATATATATATATATATATATATATATTATATATATATATATATATATATATACATATATATTCATACATATATATTTATATATAAAACTTAGATAAAACTTAGATATGTTTCGACCAGAGATTGGTCCAGGCCATGTCTAACTTAATAGCACCACCTGATAGGATTATTCGAATCCTGTTTAAGTCAAGTTTTGTTCAAGTAGTGAGTTCTTGTTGGGTGAGTTGTATCCAGTTTTGTTCAAGTAGTGAGTTCTTGTTGGGTGAGTTGTATCCAATTATGGGTGGCTTGTCTGGTATTCTTTGAAGGAATCTATCCAGACTCTGTTTGAAGTTGATGGGATCCTTTTCCTCTTTGATCTCCCTCAGGACAATGTTAAATAGGGCAGGGCCTGTTGAGGAAAAGAAATTATGTTGCAGTGTACATGTATGTTGTGATCTTGAATTTGGCAGGGGACGTATAGCCCGTGGTCCAAGTCTCGGATGAACCTTGAAGCTAATGTTTAGGTCGTTTGGGCAAAGTTGGCGGTATATTTTCCACATCGTACAAATGATGTACCGCTCACGGCGACGCTGGAGGGAGTAAAGTTTCAAGGCTTTAAGGCGATCCCAATAGTCGAGAGCAGCCATGCCTTCAATTTGTTTAGTGAGAGCCCTCTGGGGTGACTCAATTCTGGAGATGTTTTGTCTTGTGTGAGGAGACCACAGTGGGCAGCAGTATTCAAGGTGTGGCCGTACAAAGGATGAAAAAAGTGGTATGATGACACCTTGTTCTCTGGACCGGAAAGTTCTTAAGATCCAGGAACTCATCCTACGAGCTGTATCGACCTTCTTGTTGATGTGTGCACTCCAACTGAGATCGTCATCAACAATTACACCCAGGTCTCTGATATTGTTAGAGGCTGTGAGCGGTTCCCCTGAAGGAAGAGAGTATGGTTGTTTTAGTGAGGAATTTCTTCCAAAATGCATCAGCTCAAATTTTCCCTCATTCAGTTGCATTTTGTTTCTGTCTGCCCATTGACTCACAGCATATAGGTCAGACTGGAGTTGAGTTCGGTCTGCTTCTTCATTGACGATTTGCTGGAGCTTAGTGTCATCAGCGAATATATACATGCATGTATATATATAAATACATATACACACCACACCCCACCCCACACACACATATATATGTATAGCTGAAATTTACAGTAAATAAAAGACGAAGGTAGATGAGGGAACACCGAGAAGGTGTATGAGTTTGACGCTCAGGAAGATTGGGTAAGTCTTTGACGTCTCAATCCTTCATTCTTCGACAGAATGGGATGAGAGGAAACAAAATGATATGAGAGCGAAGTAACGGAGAGAGAAAAAAATATGTTGTGGTCGACGGTTAAATATTATGAAAAAACTGCCAGGCATATATCCATGTGTGCTGTGATGGAAGATAAAATACGGATCGTCACAATGATCTCTCTATATATAAACGGCAAAATATCTGTGTGTGTGTCCTTTATACAAATCCACGATTTTTCAGTTAGAACGCTCGCACTTTCTATGCTCATTTAAAATTGTCCAAGAGTGGTCATGCACATCTTTACATTTCCCCAGTCACCCCACAAAGCCACTAAAAAGTCAATAGAAATGACTGCTTTGTGAATTTTCTATCCACAACCCAATCAAAATGCCCGAAACTTGATACGCCAATTGAATGCCAGCTAGCTGTATGTGATTGGTCAGAGATTTGGACAGTACTCATGTGTATGTACGCACGCACGCAGCTGTATATGCAGGCACTAGGACTATGACCTCGCGTTGCCGGGTCATAGTGTTAGTTCATTATAATACATCGACTCGGCTACAGAAAATAAGTTGATTTATGATGTGCTTTAGTGGGGCAATGGCCACAAAGAAAAAAGTAGTAGATATATACAATGAAGTTTAAAATGTTAAATAGTAAAAGTAGATTTATAAAAGAAACAGGCTTCTAAAATTGAACTATTTTCAAAAACAAAAACGTCAGGTTGAGCATTGTGGTATTGAATTACATGACTGATAGAATAAATAAAAATTGATATATGATAAATAATGAATGGCAGATATGTGGTCAGTAGGAAGAGACAAATAAATAGGGCGAAAAGAAAATAAAGTTTAGAAGAATGTTCAGTGACTGAATGTGAAAGTCGGGCTCAGGTTGTTGAAATTTTATGCAATACTGATTTTGAGCGATGGAAACATAAATTCGTAAATGTAAACTATGAGTTTAAAGTATAAGGATAAGTAAACAAACAATTAGCAATTGAATAAATAATATAAAGTAAAATTAAGGGTTAAGATATGTTGACGACATGAAAGGAAGTTTGGTACTGATCATTCTCACTGTTGGGAACTTTCGATTCCTCTTACGAATGATTGGGTCTTGATTGACTGCTTCTTTTTCTGTCATGCACGAATAAAAATATTGCCTACTTCAATCGCTAGGCTCCCTCAGCGCATATCATTTATGGCAATGTACCCCCATCGTTACTTGTTATATTAGATGTACCGTGACAGATTAGTTAGGTGATTAAAGAAAAAAGAATAGGACTCGGGGTTTATCCTATACAAATACAAGGGTTTTCGCTAAAACATGAAACAAGTGTTGCCGTCGGAAGAAGTTTAAATAAGCTTTTCAGATTTTTAAACCTATCAACGAACGAACAGTATATATGGAATTACAGTTGCTATATTTAATCCGTCATCTCTTAATGTAACACCATATGGCATTTAGACGATTCTAGTATAAATCACTTTCTTGAAAACATTAGACCGTGTAACTGGTCTGAATAAAACATTTTCCATTTTCCCTTCTAGGCTTTAGAAATGACTACAGGTGACACTCTTTCTCTTCTATGATTATATCTTGTATAAAAATAGAAAACAAAAACAATACATCAACTGCAACAACAACTGCAACATCAACACGTTTTCGTTTGACAAATGAAGAAATCAGTTGTGTAAGTACAGGCTTTTATAGTTTTAGAGGAAGGAAGATGTAAAACTGTGGCATTTATGTCTATTCTAAGGAATTAGTATTCGAAGTGAAATGAAATGGCGACAACCAAATATTTAGATCCGCTGCAGTTCCAGCTCGCCAGGATATTACATCTCTGTATAATGTATTTGCCACAATAAATCTAAATGTCAAAAACATAAAAAATTTAAAGTAACTTATGTAAGCAAAGAAACATCAAGACGCAAAAATCTCATTTCTATCCCGAAACCAATTTTGACCAGAGAAGACTGAATTGCTTCTCAGATAATTGGATCTAACAGGTAAAACTCGTTACAAACTAACAAAAAAACAACAACAACAAACAGCAAAAAACGAATGAGAGAATATTTTAATTCCTTCGCACATCTACGATCATATAGCAATATAACTTTTCTCTATAGGGGACGCAAAATGTAGTTGAATGATGAATGATTTGAGATCAACTATTATATTTAAAGGGACATATTTACCATTTTTTTGCAAGTGAAAAACTGTCAACAGTTGCTGAAGCACAATGTTTTTTTTTAAAATTAATAGTCTATTAAACATATATTTTTTATTTAGTTTTAATGATGGTTAACATGGAACGAAGAAAAATGCTTTAGCGTATTTATAAAACATATTCTGGTACATCTGGAAACAGAAAATCAACAGAAATTATGAATAACATCATTTATGAATATTTTGTTTTTCACTATGTATAGCTGGCGGTCACAGGAATTTGTGGTAGAATGGAAACACGTAAGAGAGGAGGAGACGGTATTATTGCGTGTCTTAAAAAGGCGGCGAGCTGGCAGAGACGTTAGCATGCCGGACGAAATGCTTAGTAGTAGTTCGTCTGCTGTTGCGTTCTGAGTTCAAATTCCACCGAGGTCGACTTTGCCTTTCATCCTTTCGGGGTCGATTAAATAAGTACCAGTTACGCACTGGGGGCGATGTAATCGATTTAATCCGTGTGTCAGTCCTTGTCCTCTCTGTGTTTAGTCCCTTGTGGGTACTAAAGAAATAGGTATTATAGTGTGTCTTCATAACGTGGCATATACTTTTTAACATTTTATGTTCAACGTTCAAATCCCATTGAAACCAAATGTGCTTTCCTTCGATTCAAGAGTTTCTAACGTAAGCATCAGTTAAATTATTCTTCGGTGCAAATGATCATACACTTATAACAACAACATATTCTGTTACTCCTCTCTTATTCATCGTTCTTAATGGAAGTATTTTGCTGGTGTAAATGCTAATTCTCGACACAAGAGCAGTAATTAATAAAGATACGTACATCTCAGTTTGCTGTATTTGTTATTTAGTTCTTTTATCATAGAGCATGTTTTGATAAACGCCTCTTTAGGGCGTTTATATATATAATTATCAAGAGTATATTTCCTTATCAATAATGTTTAACTACTATTTTTTAGTATATCAAGAGCCCCTCAAACATTTTGGGACGAGACGCACTGGGGACGCATACTGAACTAGATGGACATTAAGATAGTGTATACATAATAATATATGTCGAAAAACCAAGAATATGCAATCACTAGAGAAAAAAATCGATCTTGGGCTGTGTACAATTCAAAAATTGAACAAGCAAGGGACATAACGTCAGGGACATAAGTTTACATATTTTTGCATAATATTAAGTAAATGCAAATAAGTATGTTCCTTAAAGACAACGGGTGAATGAAATGACCATCATTCAATCTCACTAGACTCCAGAAGCGAGGCATAGAGTACTCAGTTTTAGAGAATATATATATATATATATATTGGTAAAACTGTAAGATAACAAAAGAATAATAGAAATAATAATAGAAATAATAGAAATCTGGAATAATAGAAATAGGAAGGTCATCTGGTTTACGCCCCCTTCCTCAACCGAGGTGGCCTTCAATATAGGTAAATATTTCCTAGCACTGATAGATAGACATTTTCCAGTTAACCATACTTATAGGAAACTCTTCAGTAGACACAATTTAAAAATTAGTTTTAGTTCCACTACCAATTTTAAAAACATAATCAAACATAACATACAAAAAACACAAGAAAACAGCTGTTCATGCAGGAATAAAGAATTGTGCCCGCTAAATGGAGCTTGCATGTCCAAGACCATCATATATGAAGCTACCGTAGACTCTATAACCATTAAAGACACCGTTTCGACGAAGAAATACGTGGGCCTTACAGAGGGTAACTTCAAGGCCAGGTTCAATAACCACACTTTGAGCTTTAGGAACTGGAACAAAAGAAAAGCGACACAATTATCTAATCATATTTCGTCTTTAAGAGATAAAGGTGTCGATTATAACATACATTGGAAGATTTTGGCCAGATGTAAACCCTATACCAACGGCAGCGGAAGGTGCGGTCTATGCGGCATGGAGACATGGCTGATCTGGAAAAGCAGTTTAGACCCTACTACATGTCTAAACACAAGGACAGAACTTTTCGGATCATGCCCAATGTGACTAAATTTCTGTTAGGTTTTTGTTCCCCTAAAGAAAACAGATAGAACATGCTTTCTATGATATGTCCCAAGAGGGTTTTTTTACCTCATCACACCTTCTATCATATATTTTATGTATATTTTTATATATTTTTTATATATTTTTTATGTATTTTTATATAATTTTTATGGCGAAAAATGCGAGCGATGTATAAGTACGCAGGCAAGCAGAGTTATAACACAGTAATTTCCCTTTCTATAACGGTATATTTTCATAGCGTTTTCAAATAGCCAGATAACCGAAGAGATGTCGTGGATTCCCGCTTCGGCATCTGAAACTCAGAGTTTTATCTTGACTATCGAGTAATGTAACATATTATTTTATATATATATATATATTATATATATATATATATATATATATATATATAGATATATAATATATTCAATAGGCTATATTTGTGTGTGTGTGCATAGAGTAAAGTATATTTGCCAACGCAAAGTGGCAGTCCTGCTTAGGACGGTATTACTACTTCTTTTAGCCCCAGGAAAACATCTTTTCCAGCTGCCTATCAACGCACAACTACCTCCTTATGCCTCGAACAATGGAGCTAGTGTCCTCACTCAAACATAAACGGTACCTGCGGACCAATGTTTTCTGGATAAGATGTTTACCTGGGTCAAACAATAGGTAGCAACACTTTCCTAATCAAGACTGCCCTTATATGTTGGCAAATAGACTCTACTATGGAGCACTCTTATCATTTTCGGTCTGAGATTTAAAACTAATTGTTTCTCTCCTTGAAACAAATAATATATATATATATTATATATATATATATATATATATAATATATATATATATATTATATATATATACAGAGAGATAGATAGAGAGATAGATAGATAGATAGATAGATAGATAGATAGATAGATAGATAGATAGATACGTCTGAAAATTTAAACACGAATATATTTCTTCCTATAGCATTCGGTAGCCAATAACGTCAACGGTTACAGTTTATCATCAAACAATTACTGACATGGCGAGGAGTAGAATAACGCAGTATTATCTACGAAATCCGTATAGATTTAAAGCAAAAATGAAATTCCCCCTTAAGCGCTGGTTTGTTCGTTATTTGTTTTTTCCTCACGGTTGTTTCAGCATTATATATCACCAGGAAATACACACACAAACACGCACACACAGAGACACAAACAAAGGCGTTGACACACACACTCGTACATCCACACGTGTTGACTTGTTATACTTACATACAGGATAAGCTTCCACAAGGATTTGTATTGTATCACATTGCACTAATAAGGGTTTGGTCGACACAGTTTTGTGATTGTTGTCACAAAATCGACTTAATTCCAGAACCGCTAGAGCACACAACCAACCTATTTATATGTCAATCATAGGTGCAACACATCGTTGCTAATGAGATGTAAAGTGTCAGTATGATAGGCAGAATGATAAAAATAGTAAAGAAGGAAGAGAAACAAAAATGCTAATATTGGAAAGAATGACACACTTGACTCGAGGAGAACGGAACCAATCACCAGTTGGTGGCGGCGTCAGAATAAATTAATTCTGTAAGTTTCGGAAAACAAAATAAGATTCTGTGCCTCAGAGCACTCATATTTATTCCATTTTCTTAACTATAAACTTGTGTACTGTTTAATCGCTCAGCTGTGCGTTATTTTGCGACCTCATTAAATCTAAATTTGTCAAAACTCTTAGCATTCTAGCAGATGCTTCTGGTTCTTTTATTGTAAGTTATTCAATCATCTCAATCAGATCCTGTTTTAGATCGAGGTTTTGTAAATAGTACAGATTGAAGCAATTCAAAGATTCTTGTTTTTAAATACTTTTTTACTTTTCTTATTCACAAATTCTATTTGTTTCCTTTCTTCCTTTTTTTTTCATAATTAAATTTACCAAATTAAATTTATTATTGGTTAACCTTAGAATGAACAATGAATACATGTTTACGTTTTTAAACAAAGCGCGTACGGAGTTTCTATGATGCTGCTTTATCGTTAGAACATAGGTTAAATCAGGACATTCTTTGCATTGAACGAGTTTTACTATGTTGCTAAATGTAAACATTTAGATTTTATTTGGAAGCTCAAAATTAATTAGCTTTTGTTTAGGGATGTGAGAAGCTGAATACTTGCATGTTTCTTTTTAATGAACATTACAATAGGGAAAATGTAATCTGCGATACTTCACGGGAAAACATAGTAAAAAAGATTTGAGCAACTTGTGTATGTAACAATAAAATTTAAGAGTGTTTTTTTAGATATTCTGTTGACTGGAAGATACAGTGCGCGTTTTACACTCAACGGCGCGCACACAGACACAAGCACGCACATGTACACACACACACACACACATACATACACTCACACACACACATACATACACTCACACACACACACACACACACATATATATATATATATATATATATATATATATATATTGATAGATAGATAGGTATAATATTTGCTGCGAAATCCTGCATCAGTACCTCCAAAATTCGAAAAGCGACACTGGCTGTCGGGTAGCTATAATGGCTGGATACAATTCGGAATATCTTTGCATGACTAACCATGCTGCATATGTACCAGACTACCAGCCATGTAGCTGGATTGCCTAAGCAGAAGCAGGCGCGAGGTTCATATTGTAGCGTTTGGCCCAATTGATGGAGCGAAAGAATACAGACTCTTCTGCACGTTGACTTCGTGGACCACGTGCAGGACTTCGACAGGGTAGAGATCAACACATTGCTGAGGTGGTTTCGGAAGCATGGAGCCATGGTGCAATACATTCAACTTGTCCACGTGGCAAATTCTAGATGTACCACCGACATATCTCTACTGTTGTCAACCATAAGAAGACCGGGGGAAAAGGCCGTCAAGTAGGTAGACACCGCCTTTTGAAACACTTCACCGAGTGTCTCGAGCAGATCATCAAAAGCATCGACTGGTGAGGTAGCATGACGCACTACAGTTTCGCTGACGACACAACGCTCATTACCATGACGACAAATCAACTGTAGACCATGCTGACAGCGATGGACATTAGAAGCTCGGAAGTAGGCCTCAACATGAACCACAGGAAAACCAAGTTCATGCTGTCCAAATAGACAGCAATAGGCCTCAAAGTTGTGGTTGGAGACGATGAAATAGAGGAGGTGGACATGAATTGAATTTGCACTGAGACATGGAGAAGATCTCGCGGTGATTAAAGGCCGGATGGAAAGCGTTCAACTCCACCAAAGATGTGCTTAAAGGGAAGTTAAATTGGACCACTTGCACCAGTCTCTTCAACGGCAAGGTTGTACCTGCACATTTATTTGTACGGCAGCGAAACCTAGACCACGATGAATCGAGAGGAGCAGAGGTAGATAACTTCTGAAAGAGCAAAAAGAAGGTCAATGCTGGGAATGTCTCTGAAAGAGCATATTCGGAGGGAAGCGATCAGAGAGGAATCTGATGTGCGAGACATCATCGCAGTATATAGAAGGTAGAATTTCACGTAGGGCGTACACATCGCGTACACATCGCAGAGCCGAATGGTACCCGCGTGAGCGGGAGCGCTAACTCGGAAGGCCTCCAAAACAGAGTGTTGAGGAAATAAGACAAGCGTTTGGATCTATGTGGCTGAGGAAGGTACAATCCAGAGTGGAATGGACGGCGTGCTGTGATCAGTGGTACCCAAATCACACCCGATAATCTGGTCGGTCAAGATTACGAAAAACGTCTTCCGGTCCGGAAGACGTTTTCCGTAATCGAGTCGAGGACCGTCTGCGATTTACTTTGCATCTCGACAACGGTGTTAAAATGACGGTCTTTGAGCTGAAGTTTTATGTTGGAGAAGAGGCAGAAGTCTGCAGGTGCTAAATCTGGTGAATAGGGCAGGTGAAGAAGCGATACCATGTTGTGCTTGCCGAGAAACTTATGTATGGACAGAGCTCGGTTATAAGATGCATTGTTGTTGTAAAAATCCAGAAGTTAGAATTCACTGTACGCAACAATACGGCAGACGTGCAGCCTCACCTGTATATCGGTGATTGTGCTGATCCTCATGCACAATCCTGATAAATATTCTCCACATTACCGGGGGTGACACTCGTGGTATTTCTTCCAGATCATTCGCCGTCATCTAGCGACATTATTCCGCTTTCGAAATACCCATACGCTCCAAACATTGTGTACGACCTATTGCCTCGTCACCATAAACTTGCTGAAGCATGCTCAATGTTTCTGTAGCAGATATCCCAAGTTTAACGCATAATTTTACATTGGCTCTCTGCTCCAACATCCTGTCCATGACAAAAATCGCAGGAACAGTTCTCGCTTTAAGATGCCACATCTTTTGTATTTCAAGTTCCAAGTCCTTATATTTACTTAATTTGTCAAATTCCTTTACATATATATTCGTATCAGTAAGAACACTTACATCTATTACACTTACATACACGTCTTCACATAAACACAAATTTCACAACTTGCGAAGTAAACACAGCGATGTCACTCGACACATTGCCTCATGAAGGTCACCACAGCTAGCTTTCATTGCGCACGCAAAAGTTTGCTGCCAGCTGTTGGCGCGTTACAGAACTAGTCCAGGAGCGTTTTTATACTACCTCGTATATATATATATTTAACAAGTGAAGACAGAGGCGTCAGGAATATTACAAATGTAAAATGACATACTGTACAATCCATCTCAGACTGTTGTCATACAACAAAATTATGTTAGCATAGAAGTATTTTAATATATAATGAATGAAAAAAAACACTGAAGAAATATAGTGGTTGTCTGTAAATTTTAAAGTAAATTTTGCAAATATGCGCCATAGTGTAAGTTGATCTGTTACGTAATTAGTACGTTTATATTTCAGCACCGTGCATATTTATCAACTTTTGAAGTTTAAGACGTAATTGAATTATTTTAAGTAAGCTATTATTAAGCTTTTATCTCCAGTAAACTATTTATGCAAACCAAAATTTTAAAGTAGGTATTAATCTAAAACATTCAATTATGCTTCTTTCGTTTAATTATTAGAATATCATGATTAATGCCTTTCGTCTATATTAGGTATCATGTTAAATTACCAATTATTATTACTTTTACTCTTTTATTTGTTTCAGTCATTTGACTGCGGCCATGCTGGTGCACACCTTTAGTCGAGCAAATCGACCCCAGGACTTATTCTTTGTAAACCTAGTACTTATTCTATCGACTTCTTTTGCTATTGCGATTGTTGTTTAAATTATGATCTCTGAGATTGACCATAATTATCAGGAAAGTTATTCTAGCCTTAATCTTCCCAGCCCTATATTCGGCAGCGTATTTCAAATCCATTATCTAACGTGTCTCTTTATTTTCAACATCGTTCAGTATAAATCGAAAATTTACGTATATATTTGTTGCAAATAAACAAAACTACTTTGAGATTTCTTCATTATTTTATTCAATGCAAATTACTTCCCCTTGCTATGTTTATTAAAAAATCAAATAAAGAAAAAATGTGGAAACTTAATTAGAGTCTTTATAAATATTGTTAAAAACGAGTTTTTTTTACTCCACATGTATAATAAATTAGTATTTGATTGTTAATATAAGATAATGTTTGTACGTTGACCTGATCTTTGTCAAACAGCTGTAGAAACAGATTTAATTTCTCAGATGAGGATTTAATTTGATATCTGTAAAGACAGAGAGGGAAAGAGAGAGATAAAAAGATAGAAAAAGGAAGAGAGAAAGAGAGATAGAAAGAGAGTAAGAGAGAGAGAGAGAGAGAGAGAGAGAGAGAGTGTGTGACAAAGAGAGAAAAGAATTACAATCAACAAGAATTAGAAAAATCTTTTAGAGAAAATTCTCTGTATCGATAATTCAGTCATTAATCAGAAACGGAGCAGCTGGTCTCACATATTTCTTATTAAAGAAATACTTTTGTGAGAGAGAGAAAAAAATATTCGATAGTTTCTAATCTTTTAAATACCTTAGCAAACGATTGCATTTTGTACTTCAAACTGAAGTAGTTTTAGATAAGTCTCTTTGCAATCACTTGAATCCTCAGTTTTGCAGAATCAATACGTACAACAGCTGTATTGAATAATCTTCAACATTAATATTCTAGTAAAAATCGATGTAAAATTGATTAACAAAACATACAGCACGAGACTATATTTACATTCTAACCACTCAATTTATAAAACTTAAGGCAATTATTTCAATAATAGTTGTTCAATATAAAAGAAACGAAAACCGTTTTACTGTTGGTATAATGTGAACTCCACTCATTACCAGCACTACATACAATCTTCTCATTTTCGTAAGTAATAGCTGCTTCACGGTTGTCGAAAATAGATATACTAAGAATTACAAGTATTACCCACTTAAGTGAGAATGTATTCTTGAACTGATTGACTCAGGATATAACTAGTATTGTTATTATTCATTAAGGGGAAACCCTAAGAAAGATGGGTGATCTGCTCTCGAAAATTGTAGCCGAAATCTCCCTAAAATATAGTTCTGCTATCTTAAAAATAGGAAGGACAGGTGAATATGTGAAGGTCAATGTTATAACATTTTATTGTAGGTATGCTCAATTATTGTTGATTACTGCGAAGTAATAATAAGCATTTTCATGTATCCATTGAACAGATATTCTTGTAAAAAAGGAATCTTTTATTATGTACCTATTCAACGAATATTCTTGAAATTTTCGTTTCATAAGCTCTAATTTTCAGTCCGTCTAGGTAAAAACCAAAGGTCATTTGAATAACTAGAGGTACAAGTAAAATTACACTTAAAATAACACCACTCTACCTTGTGAAAAAAAAATACATATACCGCGTCAGCCGCTCTGCCCTGTCTTCGCCCGTCCGTTACTGTTATTTTGTTCTCAAGTAATCGGTTGTTTCTTGTCTATTATACAGAGCACATCATAACAGTGAATACTATTAACCTGGAGTCGTGGTAGAGAACACGCTGTGGTATTCGCATGAGTTCTTGTATTTTAGAATAATCTCATTGGGAAACGAAATCGTTAACCACATTGCCTGACTATAATCTTTTCTACGTTAGACATAAAGTCTGACATTTTCGGGGAGGCGACCAGTCGATTAGATCGACCCCAGTGTTTCACTGGTACTTTATTTATCGACCCCGAAATGAAGGATGAAAGGCGAAGCCGAGAGTCGACTTCGGCAGAATTTGTACTCAGAACGTAGCGATTGGCGAAATGCTGCTAAGCATTTAATCCAGTATGCTAACGATTCTGCCAGCTCGCCGCCTTAGTACTTCGCTATAATTTAAGTTGAATAGTTTATAATTTTATAAATATTTAATGGTTTTAAGAAGTTTTAAACTACAGGATGTGCATCCCGTATATGTAGGTCACGTGACTGGGACATTTCTCGTAAGAGGGGACGCTTCTTATATTCTGGTAACTTTCGTAAATCATCTAACTTGTTTTACTGAGAGACAGATAGGGCCCGTAGGTATGAGTCCATATGTCTCTACTGTGTGATCGCTCGACCCACTGGAAATAATAGCGTATTATCCCTCCTATCATACACTACTGTTTTGAAGAATGAAAAAAACATTTGCATCAATGTAATGTTACATACGTAATGTATTTCATGGTACATAAGGCGAACCCTGATTGCAGAAGCGCATAATCGGGGAAAACGTTCTTAGGACTTTAAAGCTTATGGACAGACCAATTCTATGAATAGGACTCCGGATGATTTCCAAGATCACTTTTTGAAGAAATTGTATCTTATATGTCATGGAATTAGGTAAAGAATTGGAGAAAGAACAGGTCGGTAATTGGCAGACTTCATTTTGTCATTGCCCATTAATTTGGGACTTATATGGCTGTTAGATTTAATTCGCTGCTGTTTTTAACTTGAGTTTTATGTTAGCAGATTCCAGTCTGTTTCCTACATTCAGGATTGATCTTTATATAGGCAAAATGTTTCCTTCATTCTTCGAAACATTCAAAGAAAACATTAAGAAGGCCACAATATTGACATTTTCTCTGAGCAGTCAAAATTTAAATATAAAATTAAAAACGATAGTTCTGCCAAGAACCTGTGAAAATCATTTTGGGTTGCTATGCCCGCTGACCCTCCAGAAAGTGCTTATTACTTATACATTCAGTTATTCAGTCATTTTATATTATGAGTTGAACTCACACTGATCACAGAGAGATTATAGAAATTCATTGAGACATGTGGTGGCCTCTATTGGCAAAAGACACGCAGATAAATATCGCACAACGAATAATATTGTTAGTTTGCTGGAAGAAGAAAGGAAATCTAAAATTTGGCCTGGTCACTTGTTTGGGGAATGTGAAAAAGAAAATCTAGGAGAGAAAGGGGAAGGAAACACAGGGAGAGATTAGGGGAGAAAGACGAGAAAACAGAATTACGAAAAGTAATAGAGAATAGGGCGTGTAAGACATGAGAGCAATTAAGAAGCGACAGCATATGTGGAGCGATGGAATTATGTGATATATAAGCAAAAAGCCGGCGAATGATTTATAGCGTTTATAAAAATGAAACCAAACAAATAGTATAATCATATAACGAAAAGATTCAGTGTAAGAGACAGCCTAATGAGACAACAAAATTAAAAAAGAAGTAGAAGGCAAAACGATGAAGACCAATAATTGGTCAAAAATAGAACGTAAAATGAAAACTGTGGCATAGGAATATATCAGAGCAACCATTATAGTATCATGTAATATAGCAATCGAAAAATGTTGCTATATTCACAGTATATTGTGTTATTGCAAACACAGTTATGAGTGAATGAAGAGGAGCTTCGTTGTGTTTGTTCCACTAGATTTGATTTTGATGTAACAAACATATTTTTTATAAAATCTCATACTAATGCTTTCAGTGTGTTTGTGAGGGGAGGCGTACTAGATAACGTGTCTTCTTTTTTTAATGAAACTACTGCTTGCAAAAATAAGAAGAAATAGTTATATTTTAAGTTTCTGTTGTCATCGACTAAACAACATGTAGTAATTCATGTGGTAAACTCTGGAAAAATAAAGGGTTTTCAATAACGAAAAGATATAATTCAGTCCGGTAGACGCCATGGGTGTTTCTCTGATGTACCTCACGTGTATTGAAGGTAAAACAATTACAATGTAATAGACACATATTAACCACTCAGAAACGCACAAACACTGTTAAACTTCACTTAAACGTTTATTATTTGCTATCAAAAATTTTCGTCGCACTAAATGCAACCTGGTCACCGGCACAGTAACAATTATTTCAGAGCGGCGTGCTGGCAGAATAGTTAACACGCCGGGCGAAATACTTAGCGGTATTTCGTCTGCCGTTACGTTCTGAGTTCAAATTCCACCGAGGTAGACTTGGCTTTTTATCCTTTCGGGGTCGATTAAATAAGTACCAGTTACACACTGGAGTCAATGTAATCGACTTATTTCCTTTGTCTGTCCTTGTTTGTCCCCTCTATGTTTAGCCCCCCCTCCTTGTGGTCAATAAAGAAATAAATTATTTTATTGATCGACGAAAACATGAAATGCTAATGTAACTCAGAATCAAAAAGAAAGAATCAACTATGTTACAGCGTGAAGGTGCGTGGCATAGTGGTTAGGGAATCTGGCTCCCGGTCATATGATCGTGAGTTCGATTCTCGACTACGTGATATGTCCTTGAGTAAGAAACCTTACTTCACGTTGCTCCAATTCACTTAAGTGTCAGAATGAGTAGTACCTGTAGTTCAAAGGAGGGCCAGTCTTGTCACATTCTGTGTCAAGCCGAAAACTACACTAAGGGTATGCCTGTCTGCGCAGTGCTCAGTCACCTGAACGTTAATTTCTCGAGAAGGTTGTTTCCTTGTAGACGACGGAGTGGCACAGTATACTGCAACCCCGAGACATTCTACTGATGCATATCTTCCAGTTGACTTAATAGTAGCTGCATAATGTGACTGTCTGAAATTCATAATCCACTATTTATCAAACTACACATCATATTGCAGAACGTGAGCGAGATAGAGATATATATATAGAGAAAGAAATATATATAGAGAGAGAATGATAAGCACGGGAAGAGAGACATGAACACAGCAAAAGAGATAGAGTGAGAGAGAGAGAGGACGGGAAGAGAGAGTCTGTGTTTGTAGCGTATTTCACACTGTTTGTCTGGTGTAGTCGTTTTGTTTGCGCTACGATTACGAGTGTAAGAACTCGAAAATATGTATGTGCAATTTTATACACTCATATGTGTGTATGCGTTTCGTTTGTTTGCACCATTTGTGTATCGAAGTGTTAAAAGATATAGGTGTTTACGTGTCTGTGTGCACTCGTGTATTTTGTGCTTCTATGTATATTGCCTTTATGTGTAAGTGTGTTTGTGAGTCCATAGATGGAGTTCTTTATGTGTATATGTGCCAGGTGTGATTTTGTGCAAGGGACTGCAAGTAATAACGTGCGTGTGTGTTAATGTATATTTGGATATGTATATAAGTATATATGCATATGTATTAGAACGTGTTTGTCTATGTATGTATGTATGTATCTATGTATGTATTTATTTATATGCGAGAGAATGTTTTGCTATGGTGTATGTTGCAGTATTTACAACTTATTGGTTTTTGAAATTGTCTTTTCGATAACGCTCTTCATATCCAGCTGCGACAAGGAGCTGACATAACTATTTTTTATCTCCACACATTGTGTTCGTAAACCGAAAAAAACAAAAAAAAAACAACAAATCAGAAAGACACACACACAAAAAAAAGCAAACAAACAGAAAAGGAAATTTTAGTCAAATAAAAGACAAAATAAAGTAAAACAAAGATATTCATGTCAATCGCTTCAGAAACTTGTTCCATATTGCATTTAAATACGCGTGTATAGCAATACTATGGCAATATATCTGAAGGAAAAAGTGTAAGCGGAACTTTGTGCTTATTGTGGCTATCATATATATATATATCTGTCTCTACATATCTGTTGTCTCTCTCTCAATACGTATATATATATATATATATATATATATATATGTGCGTGTGTATATATACATATATATATATATATTATGCATACATACATGTATGTATGTGTGTGTGTCTGTGTATTAATGCGTGTGTATATATATATATATATATATGTATGCATGTATGTGTATATGTATATATATATATATATATATATATATATATATATATATATATATATATATATATATATATATATATATATATATATATATGTAATATATACATATATATATACGTTATGCATACGAGATCTGATCAGTAATTGGCCGGACTGTGGCAATAGTAACAAAGCTAGAGCATACCGAATAAAGCCGATTTGCAAAGATTGACCTTCAATTCTATTTTGTGTGCACATTAAAATTTTACGTTCTCTCTCACTTTCTCTGTTTACAGCAGTGCCTTGAAGGAAGGTGTGTAGCGTTTGATCGTCACATTAACCATGACAGTGTAAGTTTTCATGGTGATTCCTAATCAGAGGCCTAGGCAAAGTTGAAGAAATTGTATGGAGAGGAGTGTATGAGCCGCACTCAGGGGTACGAGAGGTTCAGACGTCCTAAGATGGAGGAAAATATGTCGATATCGACGAAGGTTCTGGGAGACCCGCAACAGGAGGAACTGAGAAAAACATTGCAAATGCGCGTGCAGCTGAGAGGACATCATCGAATCAGCATCCTTGAGTTATTAGAGGATTTCCAGATTAGTTACGGTTCGGTTCAGTCCATTATCATGAAAGATTTGGGTATGAGATGCATGTCTGCAAAGTTTGTGCCAAAACCGCTTTCAGCTGACCAATAAGACAGTCGGGTTTCAGCTGCATAAAATTTCCTTAATTGTGTCAAGAACGGTAAAATCTTTTGAAAACTTTGCGTAGGCTTCTGAACCGGTATCGCCAAGATTTTGGCAACGTTTCATGCAGATTGTCTGTGCAACTTTCTCTGCCATTCTCAATGCGATGATCACACGATACACACTTTCCTTTCAGCACTGCTCTAAACATTTTGCCAGCTCGCCGCCTTGCATGTTTAGCTTATTTAAATACGTTTAGTTTACAAATGATGGCTAGTAAAGTACAGATCACCTCCGATCTGCATCAGCTTTATATTTTCGTCTCATAGGAATTATATCCCCATAATTTTATTTTTAAAACAGGTCTACAGGGACTATTTCCCTATTAATTGCAGAGAACATCTGAATTACCTGAAATTTCTTCTTGCAGAACACACATTAGGCTGCCCAAGATCTCTAAAACGCTATTCATTTCTTTATACTATATTCTTTTCTACTCTAGGCCCGAAATTTTGGGGATGGGCCATGTAGATTAGACGCAACTGGTACTTTATTTTATCGACCCCGAAAGGAGGAAAAGCATAAGTCGAACTCGGTGGAATTTGAACTCAGACCTTAAACACAGACGAAATAACTATTTCTTTACTACCCACAAGGGACTAAGCACAGAGAGAACAAACAAGGAGAGACAAACGGATTAAGTCGATTATATCGACCCCAGTGCGTAACTGGTACTTATTTAATCGACCCCGAAAGGATGAAAGGCAAAGTCGACCTCGGCGGAATTTGAACTCAGAACGTAACAGTAGACGAAATACCTATTTCTTTATTACCCACAAGGGACTAAACTTAGAGTGGACAAACAAGGGTAATCAAACGGATTAAGTCGATTACATCGACGCCAGTGCGTAACTGGTACTTAATTTATCGACCCTGAACGGATGAAAGGTAAAGTCGACCTCGGTGGAATTTGAACTCACAACGTAACGGCAGACGAAAAACCGCTAAGCGTTTCACCCGTCGTGCTAACGTTTCTACCAGCTCGTCGCCATATCTCTTTATACTAAATTGCAAGAGATACGTATAACACAAATAATTAAAATTTGCACAAGATTCACGTTGTCAATTATTACTTACATTCATTGAACTGTAGCCTTCTATAGCTCCACCTTTAAAAATTATAGGTTATCATATCGATTCTAGAATTTCTTTCTGTCTAGTACTTCTTCCATCAATGGACAGGTATCAAAAGACTAGACAGCCTCTTTTGGCAGAAAGCTGCGATGGCCCCAGAAAACCTAAACACAGACAAATACAAATACACACACACCTGTTGAGCGGTGCGATCCGATGGTGATTTTATGTAAGCGACACTTCTGAATCAGCTGTATATGTCTATATAAGCTTGGGGACCATATGATGGAGGTGACACGCTCATGGGCTACTCCTGGTAACACAAACTCTCCCTACGCTACTGTTTCTATATACCAGGGGTCTCTGTCCACTAAAATACACTTACAAAATATCGGACAGTTCCAGGCTACAATACAAAACACTTTTCCAATGTGCTACGCAGTGGGATCAAGCACGCAGGTATGCCTAGCCATATAAAATGTTCATATTTGAATATGCTAGCAATCTAAATTATGTATTTCTCCGCTATCTTCTTCTGTTTCTGTTTTAGCTCACGTTTGTCCCTCTCTTTATTCTCTCTCACACGCACACACACTATTTCTTTCTATCTATGACTGTCTGTTTGTCTCTCCCACTCAGCTTGTCTCACTAAGCCCAGTCCATCCATTAACACTGCCTGGTATTTCAAGTTCCACTTACGACGTGTTACTTCCCAAAACGTTAGATTATTTCTACTTAATGAAATGCCTCATTCGGCGGTGGGGTCGACGTAATCGTCATGCCAAAATTTGAAACCAATATATTTCGAATGTGTAAGCTACTTTTACATACACACACACACACACACACACACACACACACACACCACACACACACACACACACATATATATATATATATATACATAACCGTACATACAAATTTTAAATCATTTTTTCATGAGTAAGTTTGGAGGACCTTAGAATTTCGTTACATATATATATATATGTAATGGCGGTCCCCCAGCATGGCCACAGCTCATAAGCTGAAACTGGAAAAATCAAAAAAAAATCATGTATAATGGTTTAAAATTTTGGCACAAAACCAGCACTTTTAGAGGCCTAGTGTTCGACCATTACACCGGTACCAGTACTTTTTATACATTTATGTGATATACGTATATTAGATACACATGAGTATGCTTCAAGTTATACGGGCAAAGAGAACTGCTTAGACTTCGTAATTATTAAATATGATGTCATATTTTACTTTTTGTTAACACACTTTACAAATAAACTAAATTATGTAATCAAATGCTGCCTGCCCTGTGTAGAACAGGTATTCCCTGGCGTCCATGCATTTTATATGCTCCATATACCCATTTTCTATCAGTTTAACTTGGGTCTTATAATAGAAGATAAAGGACTGAAAACTAGTAAAGAAGGACATGAAATTGCTTTGCATAGGAAAATGGTTAACCCTAGGTAGATCCTAATAACTGTCTTGTCGTCAATTATGTTCTATCATGAAAATCTCATTCTTTTAAAAGTACGAAATCTGACTACACTATAAAATGTGCCCTTTTTTCCTGAAAATATTTTCAAAGATATTTTGAGCTGTTGTTTCTAGCAAGCCTTACGATCATATAGAAGCTCTTTCTTGGATTTCTTGATTATGTACTCCCACATACTCAGACCATCGTTGATTTAAGAAGTAACCTAATCGATATGCACAATAGAAATTTAGATACAATTTATCAAAATGCAAAGCATCTGAAAACTAATCAATATTTCAAACAAATATTTTTTTAATGTTGCCATGAACTGTAATGCATATTTATTTTTTTAATCTTTTATCTAGATCTACAACTTTTAATATTAATCACGAGGCACAGCCAAACACATTTATAATGTTTGAAATTGGATATAGAAGATTCGGCATTCATACATTTCCCTGTCTCATAAAAGTTGATGTTATAAATGAAAACCACGAAAAATAATATAAGAATATTTGTCCAATTTTTTAGTCATTTTGGCACGCCATGGTGTTAATGTTACGTAAAGGCGAATGACATAATGAACACGATGTTCGACTCATGGTCAATGGGCGTAGGTCCAATTCCAAGATTAAACGGCGAATGCTGTTCATGAGCAAAGCACATCATTTTACATTGCTTCGGTCTATTCAACTGCTGTGAGTACCAACCAGATAATAGTGCAGTCCGTTTACCAGCCGGACGACAGAACCTGAATGTTCTAGCTAAAACAATAGGAGAGAGAGAGAGAGAGAGAGAGAGAGAGAGAGAGAGAGAGATACATACAGACAGACAGAGGTGTAGGGACAGATACAGAGAGAGAGAGCATAGGTATGGTACCTGTTACTAAGTCTTATCGGATCGCGTGTGTCGTCTGGTTGTGCTGAAACATGAATTTAATTATGAATTCTAACTGAAGGTTATTAACAACCAATTTTCAATGCACATACATTAGACTAAATGGGACACATTAAGTCTATGTTACTGGTACTTATTCAAGACAAAAAAGGAAGCAAATACCTCAGTGGTTTCCAATAATTTAACACCTCTCTTCCCTATATATTTAAATGGATTTTCTCTCTGATTGCAAGCTTTTCAAAGTATTATATCATTTTTCTGCAGGCTTGCTATCCGGTTTCTGTGGCATATAAGTGAGCAAGGTCAGAACACCCTACTGATCGGTAGGCCAGTCTATTGCAGGATTAATTGCAGGTAATTTATAGGGTGAGAGATACAGGTAATGGAACACATATACGTACCTGAGTGATTATATATTCTACACTGCAGGATTTTTGATGCTTTTAACATCGCTCACAGACCCCCAGGAGTAACTTTGGAGAACCTTAGAATTTCCTGAAATCAAATATGAGAACCGCTGAATAACAAAGTCGCTCAATGCTAGAAATAGTAAACAAACGTCTTTAAGAAAATAAAATCTAGTTTCTTTCCTCCTAAACTATAATTGAAATGCATCTATGATAAAGGCCAGGACGTGTCTCATATGGGACTAAACAACAACACCAGCAATCTCATGGTGGAATTTAATTTTACTGCAGAACTGTAGAAGCATCCACATAGCCGTCTGTCCTGTCTGAAATAGCACTTAAACCCCTCTTTCCACTAATTACACCATTTAAAGGAAAGAATACGGTATTTGATCCAGTCCTGAATATGGAGAGTTACGGAGCAGTCGTGATTGATGCATTTCTGATCATAGGTCTCCTGAATTAGGACGGATTTTCTAAGAAAAACTAACAAAACAACAGCAACAACGATCACAAAAATAACAAGAACTACAGTCTTGCTGTGTGCTTTTCTCAGTGGATTACTGTACAAGCAACAAAGGAGACACTACACTGTTGTCTGATTTGCTACGTCAGGTGCTTTTATGGCTACAAGACATATTCTATTGACCAGACATATTGACTGACATATTCTAATATAATGTTTCTAGATAAGAAATGGGATAGTCACGACGGTAACGCTTTTGATGATAGCGATGCTGAATCAGTACTTTCCAGTGGCATATTAAAGAGAGAACAAATCAAATATTGAGAGAAAATTGAGCTTATTGTTTTTTTTTTATGTATCACCGGTTCTTTTGCATACATAAACAATCTAGACTAGGCTTGTAAGATATTTCGTGACACAATGATAATTTCAATAGGAACAAATATTGTGAATAATGTGAGTGTATAATTAGAAAATATCATCTTTATCATACATTATATTAGCAAACTAAGATTCATGATATCATCTAAATATATTATTTTTTTGTAGCTGTTAAAGTCAATAAAGGATATGCAGTTAGGCCAGGTAGATGTAGTTTCATGGCAAATTCTGCTTTGGTTTCAGTCCATTTGTGATACGTCTCTACATTCCCTCGAGGATTAACGAAAAGAATTAGGAAGTGTGGAGAATTTGATCGATGAACATGAGATCCTTAATATATATATATGTGTATATATATATATATATATAATATATATATATATATATATATATATATATATATATATATATATATATATATATATATATATTATATAATATATATATATATATATATATAATATATATATATATATATTATATATATATATATAATATATATAACGGTGGTGCAATGGCAAGGTGGTTAGGGCAGCGTACTCGCGGTTCTAGGATCGCGGTTTCGATTCCAAGATCGGGCCTTGTGAGTGTTTGTTGAGCGAAAACACCTAAAGCTCCACGAGGCTGCGGCAGGGGGTGGTGGTGATCCCTGCCGTACTCTTTCACCACAACTTTCTCTCACTCTTTCTTCTGTTGGCCTGCTCGCTTAGCCAGCGGGGTGGCGTCATTTGAAGGCTAAAACAATGCGAAGCGCATTGTGACCAGCGATGTGTAGCAACATCTGATAGCCTGGTCGGTCACGGTGATCACGGTGATTAATACTAAATCCCACACACAAGTATACGTTTGTATGTGTGTGTGTGTGTGTGAGTGCAAACTTATATAAACACATGAATATACGTATATATGCATGTAATTCTGTGTATGAATATATATATATACAAAATGTGTGGGTGTGTGTGCGTAGGCAAAACAATAAATACAGTATATTTGGAGTGATTATGTTTAATGTAGTGAAAGTAATATAGATTAGATTTGATATCTATAGTAACAAGATCTCTGGATATGGTGTTTAATGGACAAAAGTAACAGCTGCCTAATATTTCAAAATATAAATGTTTGGCCGAAATTCACCTGACAGTAAATCAAAACCATTTAATTCCAAGATTTATTTATGTTTAACAACTGAATGAATTTAATAAAAGCATCTAAATATGAATCAACATGAAAATTGTTCAAAGTGAAGACCTTCTTGAGCGACACATTTTCATAAAGGAATAAATAAAATTGAATATTAAGTATTAATGGAATGTTGATATACTAACGGGTGACCTTTCGCAAACCCTATATGCTAAAGTAAAATAATACAATATCTCAATATTGTATCAATTGATCAAATAACTTACAAAACAGCATATATAAACATCTTTAAAAATGTAGTTTACAAGGAAGAATCAATCTCGTAAGAGATGTGTTACAGTTCTTGAATAAGCGTCGGAAAATAAATAAGTTAAAAAGAAAGAAAAAATGTTTGAGAATCCCAAATTACCGTTGTTTGCAATTCCCTCATAAAGCTTTAAAAAATCGATGTCAAGAACTTTAAAACAGGAAAGGAAATAGAGATAGTAGAGAAATCTGAGACAGACATAGTGAGAAAACATCGTATGTTTGGATTTTCGGTTGAACGATCGACAAAACTGTCTCCAGTATTGAATGATATATAATTATAATAATAATAATGATAATAATAATAATAATAATAATAATAATAATAATAATAATAATGATGATGATGAATACGATGATGATGATGATGATGATGATGATGACGACGACAACAACAACAACAACAACAATAATAATAATAATAGATCAAATATTTCTACAACGACATATCCTTTTTGGTTTCGGGTGTAGAGCTCATTGTATGGACTTGAGAAATTGCATCTAGTTTATCAAAGGCGAAAGATAAGAGAGTAAGTAAAACCTGACGGCAATTTTTAACACAACGCAAATGAATATATCAAATTCTCTGCAAAACGATACATCCGCACTTGAAGTAATTCTCACTACATATATCAAAGCTAATTTGGTCCACAAAAAAATCGAATATAATCTTTAATTATACATTTCTAAACACACACACATACATACGTATACCAACCTACGCACATAAATATAGACACAAACATAAGTATTTATATATATATATATATATATATATATATATAGGCGCATCATATATTTCTCTTATACCTTAACTGTGCCACTCATCCGGCTTCGGCCAGATTGGGGCCGAGACTTTATGATTTTAGTTGAATGAATCTACCACAGTACTGTTCTTTTTTGCTAAGACTGGAACAGTCTCTAACAGTTTTTGTCGAACCGCTGAGTTACGGTGTTGTAAACACATCATTATCAGTTACCAAGTGTTGATGAGAGACAAACACAAACACACGCGCTCGCACATGTACATACGACGCGTATTTTCAGTTTTCGTCTACCAAATCCACATACATGGCCTGGGTCGGCCTAAAGATATAGTTTTCACATTCACAAAGGAAACGAGTACCATCATTTCTGTTGGATTTGGCATGCTTGAACACTTTTGAAGATCTTCGAATGAAACCCTTGGTTGACTTATTAACCCATGAATGAAGAATACATGCATTCACAGACATGGACACATACACTCCCACACAGTAATATATCTATATACACACACACGTATGTATATATTTAAAAAAAATTTTGAAGTACTTTTGAACGCTGACGTTTTTTTCACAAAGTTGATAAGGTAGGCACTTGTGTTATTTTGAACTAATTTTACCTCCGTCATGCATACTATGAACTTCTTATCCCCAAAACAGATTTGGAGGTGGAGAATAAACTATCTTTAAAATTCGAATTTCGGAAGTGTGGAGGTTTTAAAAATAAAGACAACCTTGTCTTTCGTCATTGACACGAGAAACAGAAACCTAAAACAACACAGGGAATAACACCAAATGGTTTTGAAGGCAAACAGTAAAAAGGTCTGCTATGAAATCGTTGCAGTTTTAACCAAACTAAAACTGCAATTTGTTTTGTATCGTAAATTGAA
>NC_042999.1:66278188-66288188 GCF_006345805.1 Octopus sinensis | reverse complement strand
ACTATATTAGGACAGTAATATTTACGCCTTTTCTCAAGAGGTACCAACATTTTTTCTTTACACTAATTGAATGTGAGAGCTCAAGCTACCAGAAACGAAACGGTAATTCTTGAAAACTACAGCAGCGTATTTAGAATAAGTGGACGTGACCACCCATACTGCTATCTCGAAAGCATAGTTATGGAAAAACAGAACACAGTACAGTATTGATACCTCTGTTTATAGAAGTGAACTGTGTATGTCCAAATTTCGTGTTCTGGAACAATAAACAGACTTACATAGCAGTAATCCACCGCTCTCATTCTCCTTCACCTGGTAATGCAGAAAACTATCCATCTAAGCTACCGTGATTATTGTAAGGGAACATGAAAATAAATTATGTAAATGTTTCCTAGTCAAATGAGTCAGTGACCAAAGTGGAGTGAAATAATTCAGCTTCAATCAAGAAAGCAATAACTCATATTTAAATCATATCTGAAGTGCCCAATACTAACTAAACATACCCTAGACAAGCAAATCGCCTCATTTTAACAGTCCCACCCAGTGGTAAGGGATCATAATTATGGAATGTACTGAAAGAAACCGATCTTCCGCTGTCTTGGCCTATATACTTAACTATTATGCAAATAACGTTAGGAATGCTGCGCAGAACACCGACAATGTGAAAGCGTTAATTAATGAATCAATTTTCTCTCAACTCCCGAATGAATAATTTGAATACTATTTTGGAAAACTGAGGTAAGTACAAAGCTATACATTTAAAGATAGGACGCCATAATTTATACCAACTGCGTTGTCCAAAAGGTCCTCTAACTTATCAGGACTAGAGGATATAGTTTGGTTAGCATTTCCCATAGTCTGCTTCATTCAAATGCTAGATTTTTGTCAGGTTTCGTCTCGTGAGTATCCTAATTTTAATTAATCGTAATTCATTAAAGTCTCCTTGTGTCTCCCCTGTGTTTCTTCAGCAAAATTAATCATGCAACATCTTTTCACCTCACAACAGGTATAACACATATTTATTAAAAATGTCTTGGGTTGTACAATTTTGTATGTCAGCACCCACTCTATGAGTTCGATTCTTGAATTATTCTTCAAATGAAAGAGGAAACGATACGTAAACATCAATTTTCGGTAGACTGCTAGACAATGGAAGCAGATGAGAAATTTAAATAAATATCTTTAAAGAATTAATCTCTTTCTATGTTATTAAGATTGTAAGAATATGAATGAAAATTGTTTTTGTTGATAAATTGCAAAAAGTTGAAAGATTCATTTAAAATATCTGAAAATAATTGAAGTCATATCAACGTATTTTATCTTAGAAATGTAAATATTATAGATAACAAATTTATATATAGCTGTTGTAACAGCAGTGAATGCTTAAGAATGATGGCTTCTAACAGTGGCAGAGGATCGATTGTTTTTTGAGCGGGGAGGATAGCGTCGATTATCCGGATAACGTTACTGTAACTGTTACTCCATTTATCGAGTAATAAGGTATGTTTGAGAATAGATCTTTCAATGAAACATCCCAGAAATGACAGTTTCCTCATATTTTCAGATAACATATCAGAAACATTACGTTATGACTTCAAATCACACCAGGTCATATTTCCGTTTCATTATTTCGGGGTCCGTTAAGTACGTACCAGGATACCAGTTTAGCACTGAATGAAACATTCCAGAAATGCGTTTTCTCATATTTTCAGATAATATATCAGAAACATTACGTTATAACTTCAAATCACACCAAGGTCATATTTCCGTTTCATTATTTCGGGGTCGATTAAATTCATACCAGGATACCAGTTTAGCACTGTGGTCAATGCCGTCGACTCCTTACTCCGAACTGCTGACCCTGTGTCGAAATTTGGAACCAATATGTCGTTGAAAATTCTCGATAATTGTGTTGATGATGCTTCCTTCTAATTTCATGCACACATATAAGCAAATTAGAAAGAAATCTAGGATTTTAAAGCAAGTGATAGATGGTGCACTAACTTCATGAGATGATATTAGATCGGCAGGAAACTAAGATTGCTAAACATCTGCTGACTGATCTCGATTTTAAGATATTACAGTTTTAATATACTTTTGTGTCTGAAGAGAGTCATTTTCTTTTTGTGCCTTATTATGTAACACACACACCGGTAAAATTTCCACGTTTTTCTTATTTTTATGGTCCTAAAATTTTCGTTCCGTCTTGCAACATTTTCAATATTTTTCAGAGTCAAAACTATTGAAAAGGTGTCCTTCTTGTTTTATGACATACTGTCTTGACTGGCGAAAAATTCGATACTTTTTCTACCAAGTGTTATACACACGAAGAAACACATTCTTTGGCCGGTCCCATAAAAACTAACAACCAAAAGTTACCTCGGTAAAATTGGAACCCGTACAGCGAGCCAAAACTACAAGTTTCTCATCAGTATCGAAAAGTTCTTAGCTCCTGCACATAATTGTTATATGGCTGTTAACACTAGCTTGTATTCCTCTATTCTTTGACAGGTGTTAATTATGGTCTGTTCGATTTTGCATTTTTCAACAACACGAGGTAGATTTGGCGCTGTTTCCGGTTTTGTTGCCGAGAGAGCCCACGATGACAAATCGATAACTGATAAAATATCATCTTTTTGCCATTTTATTAATTAGTGGACATAAATTAATGAGTGGATATCTATTAGACACACGCACGCACACACACACTCATAATAGTCTATGTACATAAATAGATGTGTGCCTGTGTGTATGTACTCATGTTATATATATATATATTATATATATATATATATATATATATGTATATACACACACTTACACACATACAAACACACACACACATACATACACACACACACACACACACACCACACACACACATATATATATATATATATATATTTGAAAGCGAAGAGAAGAGTGGAGATTTATTCACATCCAACGCGTTTTATTGAAAAAGTTTTCTATCGCACACATAATAACCACCAACGTATGTTCCAAATGCAGCAACTACACATTGCTTCGTATATAAGACTACGTAAATATCCCTGGCTTTAAAATCGTCAAATCTCACATATGATGATCAGAAAACGAACAAATATGAGCACAGATGAGATAAAAGTTTTGTATATAGACAATTTAGGAAAATTATAATCTTACTAATTTTGAATTTTGCACTATATCATCAGTGATGTAGGCGAATGGAAACGATATGAGACTATTTCTGAAAGCACAACGGTTTTTTCAGATGTTAGAACTTCAACTTCACATTTGTTATGTAGTATAAGCCCAAGTTATATTTCAGTGTTACTACGTGTATTAGAATATTAATAGAAAACATACCATACAGATTCTGACCCAGTTTTTATCGATAAATGAATAATATTTAGCGATAATGGATATGTAAATGGAGGTTGGGAAAGAAGCTTTTGATGTGATATCACATTGCTGGATCTTGGAGGTCTTTTAAAAGCAGTAAATCTTGTAATTCATACGTGCTCGCACGCGCACATACATGTACCTTTCCATACAGGGAAACACAAACATATACGCACAGAAAGAAAATGTTAATAGGTACAATCATCCATCCACACATACATACAAATATATGCATATATATATATATATATATATATATATATATATATATATATATATATATATATATATATAAGTATATATATAAGTATATATATATATATATATATATATATATACATATACATATACATACATATATATATATATATATATATACGCATATATTTATGTATGTATGTTTACATATATGTGTATGTGTGTGCGTGTGCATGTATGCGTGTATATGCGAGTATATATCCAGTAATTTAATCTCATTTTTATCAATTGTTAAGAAGCTAAAAAAAAATGTTTGCTGCTAATTGATTTCCCATCTTTACTAAAAGCAAGAAATATGAGTGTTTTATATCCTACTTATGGGATCATTAGTTCACTACCGTATATTTTCTGAAACAGTACCGCTCATGCGCGTGTACTTATGTATGGATACATAAGCATAAACACAGGTATATGTGTATATATGTATATCCTCGTAATGTATATCATATATATAAACTTGCATAAACGTACATAACCTCGTAATATATTATGTATATATATATATATATATATATATATATATATATATATGTAATACAAAAGACTGTTTAGCAGCGTCAATCCTAACGTACAGTTCACAATGCAATACAGCCAAAAGGAACTCCCATTCTTGGATATATTAGTTAAAAAAATAAACTTAAAAATAGAAATGGAAATATTTTACAAAATAACAGACGCCAAACAATATCTACTATTTAATTCATTCTACCCAAGATACACCAAAACAAACATCCCCATCAACCTTGCAAGAAGGTTATGCACCATAGTGTCGGAAAAAATAAGAGAAAATCTAGATTGCAAGAACACAAAAACACCCTGAAATCGACATAAAAACCTGAAAAAAAGCTCAACACATTGACACACTGCCGCATATATCCACATACAACCTCAGAAACAAAGAAGCTTTCACAATTATCACCCATAATCTAGCAATGGTACATAAGGACCCAAAATTAAAAGAAATTTTACACGTAGGTACGATGATTATAAGCCACGAACATCTGAAGTCACTAAAAAAAGATCCTCACAAAGGCAAAATTATTTTCTAAAATAACGGAGGTAAAAGTGAAATAATGTGTTCGAACAAATTGTGCCACATGCCTAAATCTTCTAGAATGATCAGACTTACTTTTTAAAAAGGGGCAAAAATTCAAAATCAAATCTGACTCTACTTGTGCTTCGGAAAACCTAATTTATGTTATAAGATGCTCGGGCTGCCACGAAAACTACATAAGGTCCAAAGGATTATCGCTCGGACGCAGATGCACTCTGCACCAACAGCGGATTGCATTCTCAGAATACAGAATTATACAATTTAGTGAAGACATTGACAGAAGCGCAAAACAACTGCTACCACAATACGTAATCTTTCCATTTTATCAATGTGCTATTGGAACACCAACGCAAGTTAGACTAAATAAGGAAACCTACTTCATTAAAAAATATAAACCAAAATTTATCGACTTCTCGCATCTTTAAATAAGAAAAGTTATCTCACTGAAAATTGTAAGCCAAAACTTAACCTTTTCTAACATTTATTCTATCATAACCAAATCTTGCTAAATTAACAACACCCAATCATTCCTAAACATTTTCGATTATCTCCCTTATAAGGAAAAATCCCTGATTACCTCCCCCAGTTTCGAACTCTTCTACATCACACCATAGCGAATAGATGACACATCGGCAAAGAAATTTGAGAAATTTAAAAAGAAAATGCGAAACCAGTTATTTCTCCCAAAACAATGCCTCTATACACAAAATTTTATAACATTTTCCTAACGTGACGACTTTATAATATCTTTTACACATACCATAAAATCTTCTGCAGTTTTTCATTCTATTTTGTTTTATTCCTGCAGACATACCGTTTCTGTTACTTATTGAAACTGGAGGAAAGGGTTGGATCTCTTTACCGTTGCAGGTCATTGGAGACTAAGAATAATGAAACTGATGCTGGTATATGTTAGTTACTGCCGGGATGCCAATTAGCCGTTTTTGAGCCTGATATGGTCGAGATAGGATCAGTGTATTTAGGACCAAGATGTAAGCATACTAGTCCATAGTGGGTCTCACTCAACATTTGTAGAAAGTCAGCAATCGTTAATAATCCTAAAGCGACGTGATTTGCTTACATTCCTAGCTATCTATAATGTGTACATTTACCACGAGAACTCATTTTGAGCCTTTGTACTTGCAGCCACGGCGTGGCCTGTCGCTGAGTGTCACTGATAATTCATTGGGTTTTGGTGCTGTGTTTTTCGTGTAAGGGTAGGGTTTGCGCTTCTTATTTTATGTTGTTTTCAGGTTTTTTCGTTATAAAATCTGTGAGGCTTTTGTACGCAGTGTTTTATAATTTACGTGTGAGTGATGCATATGTAGAGAAGTATAGTGGGGAGTGAAGGATCGTGTCAAAAGGATAATATTGGACGTTGATAGATGTGGCGTGAATTTGCCATTAATGTATATAAGGAAATACTGGACCGAACTCTTGAGAGAAAGTAAAAGGGGAGGAGCGAAAAAATAAGAAGGAGAGGTAGATTATTGTGATCACGTGCTTCAATATTACGATGTTATCTACTAGATGAAATTTGAATGTAACCCGTTCAAGGGAAGGTTGAATAGGTGGTTGAAATGCAAGACAACGTCGAAGGCATTCCTGATATTTAGAACTGTATTGCTTTTGCCGAATTGAATCAAAGGGAAGCTCCAGTGGTCGTCACTAAGGAGATACGTTCAAGTTGAAGGAGAAAATCAGTGTTAGTAATTTTCTCCAACATCTGGGAAATGAAAGAAGTGGTAGATATGAGGTGATAGTGAACTGGGTTGAACAGATTGCCTTTCTTTGAAATAAGGCATTCTCAAATGTCAGGGTATTTTCCAGTAGAGAATGAAAGATTAAAGAATCTGCTGGGCCTAGAGTGAGATGGGACGCATTGCTCGCATGCAACAGGGGAGAGAATGTAGTGCCAGTAGACTTGTTTTAAGCAGCTGCATGTATTTTCGTACTTGTAGTAAGAGCGGGAGTGTGCTTTTGGAGAAGAATATGACATATTTGAAAGGAATTCATGAAATGTGAATAGTAAGGAGTTATATACTAGTGTATGGAGAAGTTAGATAGATTTTCCATGGGGATTGTGCTTGCACGGCCATAATTCTTCAGAAAACAAAGTAAATAAGAGTCCAGAGTTGATGGTGATCTTTTGGCAAGGGCCCTGATGTATCGGCTGTAGTTTTGGTGTGCGGAAACTCTCGAGGTTCATGTGATGGACGATGGTGTTACTTGCAATACAGGTAGTCGTCTTAAATGAGTTGCACTGTTGGGACGATGTTACCGAGATTGGGGTAATTGCTGACAATCTCATTGAATTTCAGGCTTTGCCTTCTCCCTGTCATCTGATGTGCTTCTCCTACGTTCGGCATTGGGACACTTAGTTTTTTGATGTGAGTAATGGGCAGCGAAATGCATAAGATGACGTTTCCGTCAACCTTATACATCTTTCTGAAATGTTAAAAGTTAAATGCAATTGTTGTCAGAAATTAGTGCTATAAAACTGAAGGAGCCCCGACTAGTCGGGTAATTGGAAGTGTCATAAAGTCCAAGGACGTGGATGATGGTGTGTAGTATATCGTTGGGTACTGAGCTGTTGTGACAGTATAGCTGTCGTGTAACCCGATAGGTGGGTAGCATAGAACTGGTGGATTTCCTACCAACAGGTATTACGTGCTATTAAGAGACCTCCTATGAATTAACACATGTTATGTATCAAAAAGTCAAGAGAGAGCAATATGTCAACGGTCCCGAAACAACGGATTCATGGTATGCTTGTATATATGCGAGGAAGAGATAAAACTTGCGTTCCTCTACATTTAAAGGACACATGGGACTAATAGAAAGAGAAGCAAAAGGAACGTCCGTGCTAGAGTATATATATATATATATATATATATATATATATATATATAACTATCTATATGAAGAGATACAGAGAGAGGTGTAGATAGATAGACAGAAATCGTAAGCTGTGAGGGGAAGTGAATAAATGAAACACATGCTAGTAAGAATGTAGAAACATGTGAATGTAAGCGGACAAAATATGAAATAGTGAATGTGTGGGCCGCTGTTACAAGAATTGTTCTTCAGAGAATGTCATTCCTCGTTCAGGATACCTTTAATCAAAGACATGATACTCCTGGTTTCGGTTTCAGACATTACCAAGAGGGCATAACTTATAATTCGTTCGATTTCAAAATTGGGGAATAAGATTTCAGACAAATTTAGATAGTTTTCAAATAGGATGAACGAACCCATAGCGGATCACTTGTTGACTCTGGGCGGTAGAATTTAAAAGTTTGTAATATATAATAAAATTTTACAAATGACATTAAACAACTTGGTAGAAAATGAACGTTATTGAAAGCGTGCTTAAAACTTTAAGGTGAAAAAGATGTTGACAGACTGACAGAAAAAGGAAGAGATAGTTGCAAAGATAGGAGAGAAAACGATTGAAAGAGATAGTACAGGAAAGTGAGGGGGAAGAGAGGGAGAGAGAGAGGCGCAAAGACAGAAAAGAAAGGATGAAATTCTCGGGAAAAGTAAAAGATTGAAAACTTGCTGGCGTTAGAATGGCGAGAAAATTTTAAAAAATGAGATTTTTAAAACGGAATAAAAAAATTCGTCAAGAAAATTAATAAAGAAACTGACTAAAAATAGAAAGGTAATTTTGCAAAACCGACAACAACCACATGAACAGACAAAACAAGAACAAAAACAATTAAATAGTAAAATAAAGGAAAGAAGAAATGAAGGAAAAGGAAATAAATTAAGTTGCTATGATGGATTAGTTGACAATTGTGTCTCAGAAGTAATTCAATACAAAAGAAAAGGGGAAGCATTTCTGAGTTAACTTCATGTTATCTTTGATTGATTTATTGAAAAATAAGCGACCATTTTACTGATCAGTTCCGCGTGTACTATATTATATGCCTGACCTAGACAGAGTTTTCGAAATCTCAAAGTTTTGTTTCGTTTTAGTTGGTTACTTTTCTTGATATAACTTGGCATGACTTTTAAACAGAAAAAGTTATATTTGTAAAGTCTGTTCAAATATCATAGCAGTAAAACGGCCTAGTGTACATAATTATTGGTTGGAAGTGAGTGCTGTTTCAATCTCCATATCTCTCCCACAGTGTCCCAATTTTTTACTCAGTTATTCTTCGTATACTTAACAATAATATGGAGAAAAGACACCAGAGTATTCTGTTTATGCAAATTTCCGTTTTTAATTACTATCAACCACATTGCCATAGATAGAAGACCAAAACCTACGATCACTTTTACACCTCTGAGCTTGGTGGAAGTGAGTCAGGAATTTCAACACACACACACACACTCACACACATAATATATGTATGTATGTATGTATGTATGTATGTATGTATGTATGTATGTATGTATGTATGTATGTATGTATGTATGTATGTATGTATGTATATATATATATATATAATATATATATATAATATATATATATATATATATATATATCTATATATATATATATATATATATCTATATATATATATATAAAACAAAGTAAAGTTGTAAGGTACCACACGAGTGGAACTCTATATGAAAGAATGTTTGAAAATACAATATTATAGATGTTTATTGACTTGAACACTATAACGTTTTTAGGAAAAGATTGTCAAAAGTAAAATGTAAAGTTTTGTATAAGCTTTGTTGTGTTACATACTGGTTATCACAAAAGTAATAAAATAAAGTTATAAGTTATTTGATAATAAACAAAAATTACAACAGTTTACAAGAAAGTATTTAAGAAAGTATTTAACAAAAACTCTTATGAGTTCAATAAAAATCATGTTTGTTTGGTAGTATATATATATATATATATATATATATATATATATATATATATATATACACACAAAAGGAGATATATTTAAGAATTTACAAAATATTGGAGAGGAACTGACCTGTCTTTCTCACATTTTCTATCTTGTGTGTAGCTAAGGAATGTTTGCTATATTAAGGGACTGTGTGGGAGGTTGGTTGGGGGAGGGGGAAGGAAGAGCATTGTAGAATCAAAAGGATTTTTTGTTTCTGAGTTAGTCTATCATGGTTCAGTGGTTTTGGGGACTGGTTTTAGAGGTCATAATGGTGTGAGTGTGTGTGTCTCTGTATAAAATGAAAGCGAGAAAGACAGGAGCATACAGACGGAACCTTAGTAATCTTGGACAAATTACATCTATTTTCTTCCTAAAGAGAGAGAGAGAGAAGAACATAGTTAAGAAATAGTCGAACAGAATCTACTACAGGACTGGTATTTTGTTTTTGACC
>NC_042999.1:66240688-66273188 GCF_006345805.1 Octopus sinensis | reverse complement strand
CAGCTAAAGAAAATTACAGGATTTTCCAGATACACACCACTGCATTCTTTCAGCCTTAGTTCTAGGGAGTAGGATCTTGTTTTTCAGCCTTTCCTAGACTAACCTAGGCGACATTCTTTCTGTTGCTTCAGTAGAATGCTTGGTATTCCATCGTAAATTTATACCGTATGACGACCATATAATATATTATAATATTCTAGTTTTAATTTCCACTGAACCTGTTTAGAGTGTATAGTGAAAACAGAAACGTCAATCATTCAAAATTCGTCCTTCATGAAAATTACAGGATTCCAGATAACACACCACTGCATTTCTTTTCAGCCTTAGTTCTAGGGAGTAGGATCTTGTTTTTCAGCCTTTCCTAGCAACTAACCTAGGCGACATTCTTTCTGTTGCTTCAGTAGAATGCCTGGTATTCCATCGTAAATTTATACCGTATGACGACCATATAATATATTATAATATTCTAGTTTTAACTTCCACTGAACCTGTTTAGAGTGTATAGTGAAAACAGAAACGTCAATCATTCAAAATTCGTCCTATCAGCTTGTGAAAGTTAATGAGCATTTCAATGTGTACATCAATCAATCAGTTTTCTAATATAGGTGTGGATATGCTTATGATCCCTGTAAATGTCATAATTAGTAATTTCAAATTCAATTTTTCATAGAGATGTGTAACCTCAATACGAAGGACACTAAGTGAAACCAAAATATATTTAAAGTTTTGATTTGCTATGCGGCGGGAATTCATTGCTATTAGTTGGAGTGAAATTCGAGCATAAGACCTGACATATGATTCTGGTTTGGACAAAGGATCACTAAGGATGAACTGAACCGAGTGAAGAATGTATAGTAAGATAAATATGAATAAATAGAGTGAGAAAGAGAAAGAGAGAGAGAGAGAGAGAGAGGGAGAGAGCGTTGATTTTTTGCCGTGCTTATATAGTTGCAAACACGATTGATCACTGCGGTTAAAATGCACTCAACAAAGTTGAAATAAATTGTCCTAAGTCAAAACAAAGTCAAAATACAGACACATGTCCACACACACATGCAGAGTCGTACACACAAACACCACACAAACGCGTAGACACCCATATTCAAGGCCACACACACAAATTCAACACACCACACACACACACACACACATATATATATATATATATATATATATATATATATATATATATATATATATATATATATCTATATATGTATGTATATATATTTATTTATACATATACATACACACACACATGTATATATATATATATATATATGAATATATATATATATGTATATATATATGTATATATACATATGTGTATATATAATATGTATAAAATATTATTCGAGACAAAACCACTATTTTGGCAAAACAAACAAGGAAGACTTAATCAATACATAAATTTTAATAAATAGTCAAAAAAAACCGCCACTACAATCGTTTCTTGTCTTGATCGACAATCTTCAGGTGGACTTCCAATCTAAAAAATCAATATTTAAAATAAAATAATAATTTTAAAATAATTAAAGTATGAATGAAAAATAAAGTATATAATCCATATATAACCTATCTATAATCCATATATAATCAATATATTAAACAATATATAACTAAAAATACCTATCAACAATTAAATATAAAATATAAAATATAAAATATAAAATATAAAATATAAAATATAAAACAAAACAAAAAAACAAAAAAAATAAAAAATAAAAAAAAAAATAAAATAATAATAATATAATATTAAACTATATATACACCCATACGCATATACCTAATTATATATAACCAAATCTAACTACATACACTAAATCACACACCTATATATATATCCCTATACATACACATAAAAATGTCTAGGCAACTATAAATAAATAAAATAGCTAAATACTTCAACACAATACTTATTCATATATATATATATATATATATATATATATATATTATCATATATTATATACATAAATATACATACATATATATATATACATAAATATACATACATATATATATATGCAGACCACCAATGTAATGGAGATCAATATATGAGGGGTATTCGTGCGAAAATTATATGCGTCTTACGAAATTATCGAGCTGAATCGCTTTGTTAAGTGAGCCGTGTATGTAATTTTAAGCAGAATGATATATAATAAAAACACAGTGCAGTAAGATTTAAGCTGTTGGTTTTCATGTCTTGAATTCTCAGATTTGTGTTATGTTTAAATATAATGGCAACTGGAGTGATTGGAAGAAGATTCTGAGTAATTAAATACTTTCTCATATGATAATACATATATAGATATAGTTTATATATATATATATATATATATATATATATATATATATATGTGTGTGGGTACACTAACATACATATAGATATTTATATAGATATGTCTACATATATACATACAAATATATATATACATATAATATATATGCATATATATATATATTATATATATAATATAATATATATATTATATATATATATATATATATGTATGTATATATGTATGTACGTATGTATGTATTTATATATTTTTATATACATACATACATTATTTTTTATGTTTTATTATATTCTTTATAATATTAATGTAGAATATAGAATATATAGTATAAATAGTATATACAGTAAAATGAAATGAAGCATTGATTGTCTTATTGAATAGTTCGAAAATCGAATATCAAATAATAAGGGACTAGGATACTTTCTTGCATTATAGCAGTCTTTAAGGTGTCAGGTTATGACAGGAGTATTCAACTGTCTATATATATATATATATATATAAAATATATATATATATATATATTATATATATATATATATATATATATTCAGCAAAAAATTAGATTCAAATGAATATGGTACTCATTTTAGATGCACCAGAATTTTGTATGGTGTTATCCATAAAAATCCGTGGGGTGATTATAATCAAAATAAGCAACAAGAATGACTCCGGTAATTTGTTACGATCGTTTCGTACTACATGATTTTATTAAATGTTGTAAGTATTACAACGGATTTATGATGCTGAGTACTCGTCAGCCAATTATAAAGGTTTTCCATTAATACAAAAGTTTTCAAATCAAGTGGCAACATTATAGAGAAGGTAGATATACAGACAAAGAGGTGGATTTAAATTTAAGAACGTATGAGGTAGTGCTTCACTACCTCATATGTTCTTAAATTTAAATCCACATCTTGTCTGTATATCTACCTCTCTATAATGTTGCCACTTGATTTGAAAAACTTTTGTATTAATGGAAAACCTTTATAATTGGCTGACGAGTACTCAGCATCATAAATCCGTGTAATACTTACAACACTTAATAAAATCATGTAGTACGAAACGATCGTAACAAATTACCGGAATCATTCTTGATGCTTATTTTGATATATATATATATGTGTGTGTGTGTGTTTTTGTCTGGTGTGTGTGTTGTAATATATATATTATATATAATATATATATATATATATATGTATATATGTATGTATATGTATTTATAGATAAATAACATATATATATATATAAATGTGACCGCGTGTGTACCGTTGGCGATTTTATCCTCCGTCTTCACTTCCTTGGATCTTTCCTTTCCTGAGCGTCCAATGACACTATACTTGTTCCACGTGCTGGCGTTGTTGTATTTTCTCTTTGTTTATTCATGATTGGATTAACTTTATATATATATATATATATATCTTAGACCGAAAGAGATAACAAATCCAAGGTTGAGAGGACATTTTTCTTTTTCTCTCTTTTTTTCCCGTCATTTTCTCTTATTCTCTTAGATTTGACTTTTGTCCTCTTTCTAAACCTTCACATCTCTCCTCCTTCCATCTCTCCCAAAATACTACCAATACATTCTCAAATTTTCATTCACACAACAAATTCCTTTCGAATGAGCAACACTGATTCCACGGCTTCATGCTTTGAAATGATTAAGTATGAAATGATTTTGGAACTTACACACCATGCACTGGAAACTTTTTTTACCACTTCTATACACCATTTTCCTGGAATAATGACACTGCAAGTACAATATCTTTATATATATATATATTATTTCTACTTTCTTTCTCTTATTTGTTTCTATATTTCCTCTCTTTTCCACAATAACTCGAACTCAAATATTTTGTCACACCATCTCAGAGAAACACCTGTAAGATTATTTCATAATAAGTGTTCCGAGAATTTATCTCAGCCTTCGATTTGTTATCTCATTCGGTCTAATATATATATATATATATTATATATATATATATATATATATATATATATATATATATATATGGTGCATGCTCATACAAGACCCACAGAACCTCACTCGCATCATTCTCTAACCAAGAAATTAACCACGGTACATCCATAGCACTTAGCGTTACCTGACACTCTTTGAGTCTTCTAGATACCAATAACTCTCATGCCCTAGGTATATATATATATATATATCTATATATATATATGTATATATGTGTGTATATGTATATGTATATATATAATATATATATATAATGTATGTTCGTTGCTAATTGTAGATATAGGTGCTACAAGCACATATATTGCTAGAAATAAGAGTTAAACAACTTATATATACGTAATAATACACACATACACACACACACACACGCATACGCGCACATATATATATATATATATAAACAGAGAGAGAGAGAGAGAGATGCATACATATATATATAGATACAGGTATATATACATATATATGTGAGTATATGCTTATGTGTGTAGATACGAAAACGTGAGTGTGTGTATGTCTGCGTCCCATAAACACACTTCTGACACTTTATGTAAATACCGTCTTCTGTATGGAAGCACTAAATGGAAAATAAAGATAAAATGAAAGAAATGTGCAACGATGCCACAAGTCATGATTTGCGGCAGCAGAAACTTCAAATGTAACTGAAAACATCATTAAAATATATGCAGAATAATAAATAAACAAGGAAATGATAATAATCAAAATAAAAATAAAATGATGGCATGCACTGCTCTCTCACTCAATAATAATAATAATAATAATAATAATAATAATAATAATAATAATAATAATAATAATAATAACAACGATAATTATAATCACTAAGAAATTGAAAGAAAAAAAGTGTTTTTCCAGAAGTTGATGGCAATATAAATGATTTTGCGTTTATGAGAAAAATCAAACTCTTTTCTTAATCAAAACTCCTATCACGTTTCAACTATTCTCATATCTGGCATCGCGGACTCTGCCAGCGCTCAGATGATAATAACATGTGTAGTGCACCAGCTTTCGGTTTTATGGAATATTGTAGAAAAATTCAAGGAACGAGCCGGCAGATCTGTAGCTTTACAAATATATATATATATATAATATATATAATATATATATATATATATATATATATATATATATATATATATATATTATATATATATATATATATATTATATATATATATATATATATCAGTGTGGGCGTGGTGCGTGTTTGTGTGTATGTGTGTGAGCTCCCAAATCTTTGTGAAGGATGAAAATGTATCGAATGTTTATACGATTAGTGTTAAGCATTCGATATGTACGTATACATAGAAAAGTAGTGTAACTATGCATGTGAATAAATACATAAATACATGCTAATAAATTGCTTCACGTATTTCATATATATCGAATATATATATTTATATATATATATATATATTATATTATATATATATATATATATTATTATAATATATTATATATATATATATATAGTCACGAGATGAGATCTAAACCATCTCAGTATAGAAGATTCTTAGTCGTGCTCAAAATATTGAATCTTAAAGTCCCATGTCTTTACAGGGGATCAATCCACAAGCTATAAGATGGATCAATTTGATCGGATATTGAGTCAGTTATGCGGATAAACAAATTAAATTCATTAAATATATTAAATATACTGAATATAATAGTTAGAGTATGTAATATAAAATATTGCAACTGATGCTGGTGTGTGTACGTCCCCATAACTTAGCGGTTCGGCAAAAGAGACCGATAGAATAAGTACTAGCCATGGCCGCAGTCAAATGACTGAAACAAGGAAAGGAATCAAGGAATATAAATCACTATTATCAACCCCCAGAAGCATCGGGGAATAGTTTTTGTTGACTAGAAACGTAGCATATTAGAACCCACGAAGTACTGAAATTCCAAACAAACTGAGAAAGTAATAGTTGGTATCAGAGTTTACAGATGCGGTAGATTACGCTGGAACAATGGTGACATAAGATTCCTGTTGGGACAGTGGTTTTAGATCGTTGATGCATGTACTACTTTTCAACAATCACTGAAACGAGAGAAAACAATCCAATAATCTCTCCTTTATCGTACTATTCCCATGTCAAACATATATGATAAAAATGCTTGCCATTAGAATCAACACTAAGGTAATTTTCCTGATGTTGAATAATGTATAACAGAATTAACAAGTCAGTCACTACTTATAGCATGTCTCCACCGAATTCAAAAAGCTTCTTGTAAAAGAGACTTCTTTAGAGACACCGATAATTCTAGTGTTCCATACGCGTAATTTTGCAAAGATGCTTCTTATTTATGATATTGAGACATTTGATAACTGTACGTTATGCCATAACGGAGGAGAAATTTTTACTTGTACATTACAAATGATATTATGTATTATATTCCCCTAAATCACATTTTCCCCATGTTACTGGATGTTTTAATCTAGTTCTGAGGTTGTAAAGAATGTCACCATCGTGCTTTTAATATTTGTATGACCTTTAAACTGATGTATGTCTCATGTACTTATATTGCCCTAACCAACCGTATTGTGTTTTGTATTGTTTATCTGGTAGATATTTAATTTACTACCAAACTTATAGCGTGATTACTTATAAAGCAAGTTTACTTGAATTGTCGACAACATTAGAAAGTTGTATACGATTCGAGCAGTTTTCAATATCATATGTCTGTGTTTATGAAATATTACTCAAAGACGTAAGAGAATTCCAAATCCGAAATATATGCTTCAAACTGATAATAAGTTTCTTAAAATGTAAATGTATATCCCTGTAAAATATATCCTTGTAATATAGCCATACATTCAAACAATTTGTCACCTTGCTCTCTTAATATATCTGATATATAAAGGCTTATATTAGCAATTTCATATCAATTGCTGCTTAACTGAACAAGAACACGGCTACCTCTACATTAATCGTTCCCAAAAGGTGGTCAAAGTTTGTATTCTCGAATATATATAATAGCGTGGTAGAGTCTTGTAATTTGAATAAAAGATTGAAACTAATGGTCGTTGTAGACATTGCACTCAATATTCATTGAGCAAATTTCAAAATACTAACTGGCTAAGCATTCTTTTCGCACTTAATTGATTTTCTGTCCTCTAAAATATGGTGAAATTCTGGAAACGAATTATAGTTATCCATCATCACTACAACTGTATTCAACTATTGCTAACTTCCTTGCTTTAGTGTATTTTACCGATCGATACTAAAAAATGTATACCGTATATTCTATTTTACTTTCTTCATATGAATAGATGGATATGTCAAATATGTCGTATATGACAAATGAATAGGTTACTATATAATTCATTGTCTGACGGTATTTGAGGTAAACTACGAAATCTCGATTACTAATGATATTTCGTGCTGCATATGGATACATTTCCTTATATAACATCATTCTATATCTTCGTCGACTGTTTGAATAATAAGCAATATGAAGCTGAAAGTGACGTTTCCGGAAGCTTTAACTACGCAAAAAATATATCCACTCTTGTTTATTCTTTCTTCATTTTAAAATACATACACACACACGTACATCGATTACACGACGAAGATTATAGCATAACGTTGAATGGTAACCGTTGTATAAAAAAATGATCGTCTATACTTGTTTGAATAATCATTCGTTCAAACTCAGTGTGAGACATCAGAGCTTAATAGAGCTACACAAATAAACCTAGATATCAAAGGAAAAATTCAGTAATAAAAAAGCACTCTGAAAGATAAAATATAATAAACGACAATTAACTAAGAGCATGAAAATATGCGTATCGTTGTTCAAGGATAATATGTAATAACAGAGTCGCCAAATCTCCAACAAATAGTAGGAACTAGTCTCGTAATGTGTGCAAAGAAAAAAAAAAGCAAGAGTATCAACTAATGGACCTGAATAATTATAATATAATAACTGTCTCAGTTTCTCACGTAATGAAACAGCCAATTACTGGCAGTACGATAAAAATACTTGAGACCAGAAGAGCATATAAGCACTAATCGTTTATGATCATTACTGAAAATATCTTAGTTAAACATTTTTTCTTCTTTCTACTATGAACACAAAGCTTGAAATTTCGGAGGACATGCTAGTCAATTACATCGGACCCCGTGCTAAACTGGTACATATTTTATCGACCTCGGAAGGGTGAAAACAAACTCCATATCGGCATAAAGGGTATGATTATTGTCCTTGGCCTACTTGAAAGCAGAATAAAATAGCTATGAACTTCGAAATACTAACGCATGCACGTGAAAAACTTTCAGCGGAGCATATAACTTTGTATGCAGCAGCAAACGAATGGCTGGGCATGCTGTACATATCGTACTTTAAAAGTGTTCTCATTTAACCTAATTTACACCCTTTCCCGTGCGGACAACTAGTTTTAAATGTGCCCTATATACTAGCAAGCATTTCGTTTCAGGCCACGATCTGTTCTATTTCACCTTTCACATTGAAGGGGAATATCTTTTACTTGCTTCAGTGACTGGACAGCTGCCTTGAAGATGTTATGCGAACGAAACAGTGCCAGTACTTGTTTTATTTCAAAGCCTGATACCTAACTCTATCGGGCTTTTTTGCTTAACCGCCAGACAACAGGTTTGTGAAAGAACCAACACCAGTTGTCAAGCGGGGACAGTGGTTGGGACAAAAACAAATACAACCACACACACACCTAGAAATATACATAATCACAACAGGATTGTTTCAATTCCCATTTCACAAATTCACTGACAAGGTTTTGGGCGCCCCGGGGCCGGAGTAGGCAACATTATCCCAAAGTGTCACGCAAGGGGATCGACCCAGGAAATAAGTGGTTGGAAAGCAAATATATTACCAAATAGTCACGTCTACGCCTATACTTGTATAATTTTGGATTGAGTGTGTGTATCTAGGTGCTTTGCGTTCGCATTTTGCCAAAAGAAATTATAACAAATTTTATGAAAATCTGTATTATTTCGTGGTGTATATGCAAAGTTGGAAACGGTTCGCATACGGATGTTAGAAATGTTTTGCTTTATTTCTAATCTTTTTGCGTTGTGTGGAGTGTTTATACATATATCTTATTTTTTTATTGCCTGGTCTAATTATCTTCAGGGCGAACTGTGGCATGAATTACATATGTATGTAATTCAAATCATGAATTGATTAGGCGTTTTGTAGTACAGGCTGTATTCAATATGCCCATATCTGATGACACATTAGATATATGACTACTGATACTATCTATAATGCGCTTTATAATTTTAGATAAGTGAAAGTAGCCTTTGTTTATGTATATTGTTTCTTCATTAGATTTAGAAGAGAAATTCAATAACAGTCGCAATATCAAACAAGCTCAATGAACTGTTTCGCAAAAGTACGTAGAAAAATACACCTCACTTATTAGGGCACAGACTTCGGCTTTTCCATTGTAAGTTTCAAATATTGCAGCTACTGTAATCTCCACATTTTCGTTTGGGTGAACAACATTCTCTCTCCTCGAAGTTTGGCAAAATTATTGCCAGCATTTTTAACTGTAAATAACTGTATATAACGGCTATCTAACATCGCCCTAAGCATTTAGTCAACTTCCACTTTTAATAAGGTCCTTTTTCCCAACAAAGCCTTGCAAATATTGACATATAAAAGAACGTTGACACTGAACAATAGCCTGCTTGATTACAGCTAATTCTCTTGATATATATATGTGTGTGTGTGTGTGCGTGTGTATGTATGTGTATTCGTATATGTCACGTGATCACGTGACCGACCAGGCTATCAGATGTTGCTACACATCGCTGGTCTCAATGTGCTTCGCATTGCTTCAGCCTTCGAATGATGCCACCACCCCCTGCCGCAACTTCGTGGAGTTTTAGTTGTTTTTGCGCAATAAACACTGACAACGCCCTGTCTGGGAATCGAAACCGCGATCCTATGACCGCGAGTCTGCTGCCCTAACCACTGGGCCATTGCGCCTCCACATACATACACACACACACATATATGTGTGTAGATACATACACACATACATACATACATACATACATACATACATACATACATACATACATACATATATATATATATATATATGTATGTATGTATCTATCTATCTATACATATGTTTTGTGTGTGTGCATGTATTTGTGTATATATATATAAATATGTATACGCATACTTGTGATTATTTCAGAAAAATTTCTATAATAAAGATAATTATATTAATCGATCAGTCCTGATCGCCAGACCCATCTGCGCTTTTGTTAAGGCGTTTGAACTTAACGTTGGGAATTACTCGTATTATATATAGAAACGTATGCAAGCTATCCAGTCTAATAAATTTCTGACTAAACACTAAGATTACAAAGCAACTAATCAACAGTGCTATCAGAAGAGAATATTCACAATGTCACCAGCATTTAATATTTAATAGCGATACATTTGGTTATATTGATGCATTACGAAAATCGTAATTAGAGAAAATTTGAAATACATCTGAGAACAAAACTCACATAACAAACCTAGGGAATATATTGTTGTTGTTTTCCAACATTTGTCATGAATGGAGTATATAATACAGCAAGGATTATTCGGACAGTGATACAAAAGCATAATGCCGTTACTTTACGGTTCACAAATACTGTAAGCTATTCAACCGAAAAGCATAAATGCTACTCAGTAAACATCATCACCATTCTGATAGTTTAGATATATAAAAGTAATGTAACACAAAAAAGACGCAATGAACTTATTTACCAGATTCAAATGCGACTGAACTAACTGGTATGCACTCAATGGTATGTGCACTAAATCAACTAGTGTAATGAGTCAATGCACCATTCCTAAATACTGACAACGGGAAAATACGTCTCAAAGCGAGACTTGTTTTACATAAAAATTCAAAGGAACTATGCTTATATATTTCAGAGATGAATGAAAGAACACAGCAGAAGAATTATTATATTCATTGATTAATCTTGAAACTAAAATATCCTATCCTCAATTAGAAAACAAGCCGGCTCCTCCCAACCATAACATAGACTGGATCATGAAGAACTGTCAAAGAACAAATATATATTTTTTAAAAATTCTTCTAACTAGAAACAAGATATCAGCCCGTATAGAACGTAAATTAACCTCTATTCAAGATATCCTCTGTTAAATCTATTGTAATGAATCAATGCTAGATAATAAGATGTAGAAACTAGATCTCAAAACAGGCGTCCAGTAAATAATTTTTCATATAAAGGGGCCAAATGAATTCTAAGTTATTACTAATCTATTTGGCGCCCGAGGGAGAAGAAACACAATAACAACTTAAACATTATGTTTCCAGATGAAGTTGTAGACAACTATATCATCAAAGAGACATAAGTCCATGTCTTAACAAGTGCCATATAGACAGGATCACGTGTTGTAAACAGATGGACGAATATTTATTTTTTTCTTCGACCTAGGAAATACATATGATACCACGCACGGCGCAAGCTAACTTATGTTCGGTTAAAACTAACTTTGGTATCAACCATAGCTATAATTTTCATTGGACCTCAAAACTGACAAAAGGGTTAGCGAATAAAAGAGTGTTTGCATGCTCACTCGGTTTCCTAGCCGGTGATTCTTTGTAATTCTTTGTAGTCATTCTTTAAGGCAAAACCTTTCCTGCAAAGGTTGTGTGAGCACTTCCTTTTGTGCATAGATTAAGTTCCGTTTGTGCGGAAGCAGCTTCATTTTTGGGGCATATGCAATCACATTAAATCAAAAGATTTAATTAAATCAATTAATTATTTTCTCAAGTGTTCTTCGCATTGTATAAAAAGGGAAAAAATTAATTAGTAAATATAGTACGGTGTATATTATACCCGTACACAAAGGTGTAATTAACAGGCTAAGCGTGAAATGCATTCGCACGAACATCTGCTGTATCAAGACTACCCCAGATCTGAGCAATTCTACAAATCACGAGAAAAGACAAAAATAAGCACAGAATATTGAATCCTGTTAAAAGGGCTATCGGCATAACCTTTTGAAATTGTAACAACTTTTGCCAAACTACTCCATGTTAAGAGAGTAGATAACTTGTAAGAATTTAATTTAAGATGAAGAAAAAAAATCTACCAATTTTATCTTGAAGAACCTATTACAAAATAGAAGTGTAACCAGTACGAAGTGAAACCTGCTTTCCCAAAGATCAAATAAAATCAAGATCAGCTTTTCAGTGAAAGTCTCTCGCATGTACACACACACACACACAGGCACGCACACACATACACATACATAGATATATGCTGCTACTTATCTACCGAGCTTCAGAAAAGTAAAAGAGAGAGAGACAGAAGAAAGGCAAATGCCCCACCTATTTGAAAACTACCATATATATATACAAAATAGGATAGGGGTTGTAAATGCAACCCTCCTGGTAATTTATATTTGATTGGACGTATTTCTCCATTTTCTTATTTTGTATATATATATATATATATATATATATATCTATATATATATATATATATATATATCTATATATATATATATATATATTATATATATAATATATATATATACAAAAATTTTTTTAAATTAAAAAATTTTTTTCATGCTTTACTCCCGAAGTAGAAAAGTCGCAAAGACCTGAACCGGTACCAAAATGTCCTTCATCATAAAATTATTTCAATATTTCCTACCGTGTCGTATTTTCCTTATAGATATCAACTTGTATGCTACTTTTCAACCTTGAACATATATATATATATATATATATACTATATATATATATATATATATATATATATATATATATATATATATATTATATATATATATATATATATATGTGTGTGTGTGTGTGTGTGGTGTGTGTGTGTGTGTGTGTGTGTGTGTGTGTGTGTGTGTGTGTCTGTGTGACTCCGCTGTATTTACTCTAAATTCCACAGCGTAGGAGACAGGCTTCAGCTTCGAATATACACATATATATGTATATATATATGTGTGTGTGTGTGTGTGTTGTGTGTGCGTGTGTGTGTGGGTATATACGCATACATATATGTATATATGCAAATCTCATGTTCATATATGTATGTGTATACTCGAAGCTGAGGCCGGTCTCCCACGGTGTGGTATTTAGGGTAAATATAGCGGATTCACATTCGAGTAAGTGAAGATACACAATTAATTACTTTTTATCTCTTGTTTCAATCATAAAACTGCTGCCATTCCGGGGCAAAGCCTTGAAGAATTATTTATTCGGACGAATCGACCCTTATAAGTTTTTTTTCTTAAATCTATACTACATATTTAATAATTGTTTCCGCCATACTACTAAGTTCGAGAAGCGTAAGCACACCAGCAACGGTTGTCAAGTGGTGGTGGTGGTGGTGGGGGCACGGAAGCACAAAAACATACTCGCACATAAATATATACATGCGTATATATACGACGGATTTCTTTCTGTTTTTGTCTGCCATATATACTCAGAAGGCTTTAGTTCACACGAGACTATAGTAGAAGAAATTTTCTCAATGGACCACGCAGAGGGACTGAACCCGAAATAATGTGATTCGGAAGTAAACTTCTTACTACGAAGTCACGCTTGCGCCTGTAATATGTTGAATACTTTCTTCTCCCTTAACTAACTTCAAACACATACAAATACATACAGACGCATATATATATATATATATATATATACAAAAAGCAATAAAGATTCAAGTTATTTATATGAATTTACTTGAATATGGTACAAGATGCACCAAAAGAAACTATACTGTTTTAACAATACAGTAATGTGGGGTGATTATAAGCGAGAAAGAAGCAACAAGAATGGATAGGTTTTTAGTACAATCGTTTCATACAAGGACAGGCTTTATTAAAAGTTGCAAAAATTACAGCATATAAACGTACATCATCTTTAAAGAACTTTAATGAACTTTGGAAATCTGTTTATGTTACTTAATTATCTACATTACTTCATGAGTATAGCCTCAACCACTAGGATGTCTAGAGAACTCACATGTATTTTAGCTGATGAGTACGGGACACGTTTATATGCTGTAATTTTTGCAACTTTTAATAAAGCCTGTCCTTGTATGAAACGATTGTACTAAAAACCTATCCATTCTTGTTGCTTCTTTCTCGTATATATATATATATATATATATATATTATATATATATATATATATATATATATATTATATATATATATATATATATATATATATACATACAAATATATATTTTTGTGTGTGCGTGATTGTGTGTGTAAACGTCGTGCTTCTTTCTCGCTTATAATCACCCCACATTACTGTATTGTTATAACAGTATAGTTTTTTTTTTGGTGCATCTAAGTTAGGTACCATATTCAAGTAAATTCATTTAAATTAACTTGAATCTTTATTGCTTTTTTAATATATTCCCATACAGTCTGTATGTTTTTCTGGTACTTAATTTCTCAACAAGAATGGAAAAAGTAAACATTGAGTTCTCCCCTAAAGACATCCCCTTACATAGTATAGATGAATATAATTGGCTTCTCATTCATAGGATTAACGATTTCATTAGAAGAATCAGGTGGAAAACGTACCATTTTGATGTCAAACAGAAGAAGAAACCACAGGAAAAGAATACCGAAAAGAATTTTAGAAGAATTTTTAAAAGTAGAAAAGTCCACCTCAGAACCCATTCCTGGAGAACTTTGAGAAAGACTTGCTGAATCTTATAGATGATATTAGCTTCAAGGAACACCCGTTAAGATATAACCCTCACCTTAGACACCTTAGGAACTTTATTCAGTCAACCCGGTGCAAACATGGAATCCTAGTACCAGCAGATAAAACGGGTAATATGTATAGAGTTGATTACGATATTTATAGCAAATTAATTAGGAAGGAACTAAACTCCAAATATAAAATTACGACTAAGAACAATTTGAAAAAAGTAAACCTGGAAATGAAAGAGATCATGGAGAAACTAAATTTAACGGATAGAACAGAGCCACTTAAACCGTGTGAGCCCAGGATCAACCTTAAAGACCACAAAAAGAATTTCTTGGAAAACCCTTCGGTAAGGCTGATCTGTCCAACTAAGTCGGACATTGGCCGACTTAGTAAATCTATCCTGGATACTGTTCTACCCCAAATAACCCCTCTTCTCCCCTTAAACCTATGGCTAAGTACGGACGAAGTTCTAAAATGGTTTAACTCTCTAACTAATACTAGTAGTCTGTCCTTTATTCAGTTCGATATTAATAGTTATTACTCTAGTATTTCCCCTATCTTACTCAACAAATCACTAATATTTGCCATGAATCGCTCCCTCATATCTAGAGAAGAAATCAATATTGTGCTACTAGCTAGGAAGACATTTATAGAATTGAAGATAAATTATGGACTAGAGCAGATACACCTAATTATTTTGATATACCAATGGGTTCCAGTGATTCGGCTGAGGTAACCAACCTAGTAGGCGCATATCTATTAAAATGCATAAGCAAGGATATCCCAGAAATACAGGGGGGGCTATATAGGGATGATGCTCTGTTTGTTATCCCTAGTAATAATATCTGTTATAGAAAGGATTAGAAAGAAAATTAATAAGTTCTTTAAGGATTTCAACCTCAGTATAACGTATGAACCGGGCACTAAAATAGTTAACTTCCTAGATATTACGCTAGACCTTAACTCCAAGCTGCATTACCCATTTAGAAAGGAAGGCGAAATCACGAATTACGTAAATAAATTATCAAATCATCCCCCAAATATAATTGAATCTTTAGTAAGAAATATTTCATTAAGAATTTCAAAATTATCATCCAATAAGGATATATTTAACTCCCATTCTGAGCATTATAATGCGGCGTTAACTAAGGCTGGATACAACCAAAAGATTACATTCGTTGATAAGGAGAACTCACGTATTCCTAATAAAGAAGTTATCAGTAATCACGTAAGCAGCAATACAGACCAAGCCCGAAATAAAAGTAGAATTAAATTAACGGTAAACGCTAATCTAACGTACAGGCCCAACAATTCAAATAGAGAGCATGACCAGAACATAGGTAACTCGTATATCGAAGTAGATAAACCTAAGATGCACACAAATAAAAATAAAAATAATGGTAATAAATACAATAACTCCGGTGAGATGAATAGTAATAATTCTACGAACCCTAAATTTAATAAAAAAGATATATTATGGCTGAATATTCCTTTCAACTGTGCGATACAATCGGATATACAGAACAAATTCAAAGTAATTCTGGAAAAAAATTTCCCTATCTCTCATAGATATCATAGAATTATTTCTAGGAAAACAGTTAGGATTTCTTATTCAACCCTCCCAAATATGTCCACTTTAATAGCTAAGATTAATAATAACAACATTAAACTAGCCAGGAAAGATAGAAATAAAAATAATAATATCAGCATGAATACCAATAGCAATTATAATAATACTACCACAATAAAAACAGCAATAGTAACTATCAAAACATAGGTGAAATTAGTAACCACAGAATGACTAATAACATTAACATTAATAGTAATAATAACAATGCCGATATTAATAGAAGTAATAATGTTAATAATAGAAATAATAGAAATAAGGCTAATGGAGAAAATAAGGAGAATGAAAATATCAGTGATATCTATAACAACAATATGCAGTCGGATAAAAAGACTAACAATAATAGTAACATTACCAATAATATAAGAAATCATGGTAGGACTTTAGACCTAAATGATGAAACAGAAGGATCAATAAATAATAGCAATACTTTAGATATCAGCACCAACTATAGAAATATTAATAACAATAAGGACAATTATACTCATGATAATCAAAATAATAGGAACCTAAGACATCTACCCAAGAATAATCCAAAACCTGAAGTTGTTCCTCCTGTGTGTAAGTGTAGAATAAAATCAAAATGCCCGGCACCTGGTCTATGCGGGGAAAATAATGTAATCTATAAATGTACCATATCCACGGAGAATAACAAATATTTTTACATTGGATGTACAATTAATTTTCTAGCCAGAGTTAGAAATCACATCTCGTCTTTTAAATTACGTCATAAAGCTGGTACCACCACACTTTCAAACAAAATCTGGGAACTCAAAATAATAATAATAATTATAACCTTAATTGGGAAATAGTTAGGAGAGCAATTCCGTATAAAAATAGTAGGGTTGGTTGCCAACTATGCTCCATGGAGACGTATGAAATTCTAAAGCATAGAAAACATAGAAACTTATTGAATAACCATATCGAACTAGGTCAAGTTTGTGTCCACGCTAAATTGAAGACTTTAAAATATTTTAAATGATTAGAATATTCGTAACTAGATAGATAGATAGATATAACTTGATTTTTACTAGTATAGCACTGCTTTAAGTAGATAACTAAGAGTTCTCACACTACAGTTATCTTTTTCCTTATATCTGCATCAGTTTTTTGAGAACAGGGAAATGAATAGTACTTATACGCTGCTTAATTGAGGCTTTATTTAATTTCAAACTCATAATTTTAAATCTTAATTTTAAATCTTAATTGTAATTTTTAATTTTAATTCTTAACTTAATCTAATTTAAGTAGCATACTTTATAAATAAAATGAGTTACTAAAGCCCCATAATTCTATTTCAAAATTAAATAAATAAGGCTACTCCCTCGGTGATAATATGATTATCTTCATTATGATAGACAATTCCCTAACACCTTGTAAATGATCTTCTAAGATTTGACCTGTAGTCCGTCAATGTATGAATAATAACGGCAACTCCTTAAGACAATAAAATGAATAAATAAATAAATAAATTTTAATGACTTTTTGATAAGATTATACTTAGATTTTCCTAATGTATTTTCTTTTGATTTTAGCCTCTGACCCCTAAACCCCTGACGTGTTATCTCTTTAGATTCTCTTTAAATTCATAGCTGATTTCAACAGCAATAAATTAGCTGTTTTACTGGTCAAAGAATAATATTTTCCTCTAGTTCCTAGATGCCTGTAAATTAAAACCAGACTTGCCGTCTACTAATTCTTCTGTATACTAGAACCCTCTTTTTTTCTTTTCCTTTTTTTCCCTTCTTTCCCTATTTCTTTCTCTTTTCCTCTTTTTTTCTTTTTCTTCTTTTATTCTCTTTTTCCTTTTCTCTTCTCTTTTAGTCCCCCTCCCCCTTTTTGCTCCTCCTCCTTTATTTTCTCTCTTTTCTTCTCTTCCCTTCCCTTTTCTGTTCTTGCCTCTCTAGAAAGCCCTTCAGCCTTTAAAAGTTAATAGCTACAGCCTCTTGTAAATAGCAGTAATGTGATTAATGTGGCAAATACCTAATCATATAACAAGAATTGATACCTACCTCATTGTGTTCAACCATTGATAAATTTATCGCCTGTGAATATGAAATTCCTCTTCATTTCTCTGGAAATTTACATCTACACCATTGCAAATTGTGCATCTATACAAAGGATTAATTCACCCTCTCTGTAATGCTAACAAGCAGGAATTGAGACCCACCTCGTTGTGATTAACAATGGATAAATTTGTCGTCTGTGAGTATGTAATCCCTCCTCATATCTCTGGAAATTCATATGTGCACTATGGATTAGGTCACCTTCTCTGTGATGCTATTAAAACTTTTTTAAAATTCTGTGATAAGACTGTACATCATCTTTAAGAACTTTAATGAACTTTGGAAATCTGTTTATGTTACTTAATTATCTACATTACTTCATGAGTATAGCCTCAACCACTAGGATGTCTAGAGAACTCACATGTATTTTAGCTGATGAGTACGGGACACGTTTATATGCTGTAATTTTTGCAACTTTTAATAAAGCCTGTCCTTGTATGAAACGATTGTACTAAAAACCTATCCATTCTTGTTGCTCTTCTTTCTCGTATATATATATATATATATATATATATATATATAATATATATATATATATATATATATATACAAATATATATTTTTGTGTGTGCGTGATTGTGTGTGTAAACGTCGTGTCTTTTGAAAGGATACACATGATAACAATTCTTTTTTCTCAATTTCTTATATATGTATGGTCTTGTACTTAATAAAATCAATATTTTGTATTTAAATAAGAAGGTCACTACCTTAGAATATCAGACAATCAGACAGATTACTTAGTCAGCGACACAATTTTAATTTAACTTTAATTTCTTTTCCTTTCTTAATAATATTTGTCTATCACATTAAATCTGAAGCCAACAATAAAACAGATATGACGAAATTCAATATAAGAAAATCAATATAATTTCTAAGTCAATCAGGTCTGTTCAATATCTCATCCACTCAGTTAATGTTCTTGTCTCTAACTACAGAAATAGAAAATAGATGTGGGGAATTCTAACTTTAGACGTTTGGATGAAAATTGTTTACAGAGAACAAAAACATTGTACAGACTTACTTTTCAGGTTTGTGTTCTGAGTAAACCGGCCGCAGTCGTATCATTTATATCTCCTGCTCATACGCGCCTTTTGGGTCTTGGTTTCTATATATGTCTCTCTGACACTTTGTTTCTCTCCCTCCTTCTCTCTCTCTCTCGGTCTCCTTTTCTCTTTAATGAGATACTGGAAGAAATGAAAGGGACGTAGATGAAGCATCAGGTCCATATATATACTTATATGCACGCGTGCATATATGTATATGTGTATGTGTGTGTTGTCTCCACAATAGGCAAACTTTGCTTCTGTATGCAATGAGAATGCTCTACTTCATTCAAACGAAATTATGCTCATTTTCTCAGCACGGTTTTTTTTTCTGTATGGAACACCCTTTGCCATTGGTCTTCTCTATCATTTGCTGCATAGAGCCACAGTCTGTAGCATTTACCAAAAATCCTTAGAACTTCGAGAAATTGCCGCCGACGTGATTTTTAATATCCGCACTTAATTTTCTTTTAATATTGTGTTACATTATTGGTGGCGAGCTGGCAGAATCTTTATTACGCCAGGCAAAATACTTTGCTGCATTTCGACTGTCTTTGCGTCCTGAGTTTAAGTTCCACCGTGGTCGACTTTGCTTTTCATCCTTGGGTTCATGTGATCAATCTATCCCGCTCCTGAAAAAGCTTGCCTTGCTCCAAAATTTGAAACCAATCTATTTTTCCTTAAATTTTTAAGATTTTTTATTGCTACAGAAGCAGTCCTGATACCGTAGATATAATCTTCAGAAGCTTTTTAGTGCTAGTCATTAGAAGAGAGAGAGAGAGAGAGAGAGAGAGAGAGAGAGAGAGAGAGAGAGAGAGAGAGAGAGAGAGAGAGAGAGAGAGAGAAGTGAGAGTTTTAGAAAGTTTTAATTCCTGAAATATCAACTTGGATGAAGTAACTTTGTGTGGTCTAAGCCGGAAATGGGCACACAATTTTTCTATTTGTAACTCAATTTTCTATCGTGTTCACTGCTTTCTGAAAGAAAGCCGTGTTGACACGATGGAAAGTTAAATGCTAATCTCATATACTGACAGTATTAGAGCAACAATGCTTCTTCAATGAATATATTGATATCTGTTGCTGTTTGCCACCCCCACTTATGACGTATTAACACGTTGGTGTGATGAAATATTTATATATTAATAAAGAACACGGCAGATTCATGTTACATGTCTGCCTTTTGGGAAATATAAATAGGAGACACATAAGAAATATCAATCATGCATGATCTTTTAACCTCACAGAAGGTGAGAACTTAATGAGGGTTGCAGATAGCAATGGTGATAGTAATCTTATAAAAGATGCAGGTATTATAGAAATGTCAGTCTTATATAATGGATACCGACTTTCTAGCTGATGCGCAAGGGGGAATTTAATTTAGCATTTAATTTCATGTTGCTTTCACCTTCATTCTCACTCTGTTTCTATATTGCCGACTAACTAACATAGATAGAATAGTTAATCAAAGGGAGAAGACCAATTGCAAATGGTGACAGATGCTGGTTTACTCAGAAATTCATTGCAACATTGACTTGGCTACCTCAACATCCGCCATTCATAAATAATATCCGAACTGAAAAGTTCATTGATTTACTAGGAAAAAGAAAGATCGATGGCCCCTTTCTCTACTTTCAACCAGTAGTCTGCTACAATGTCAAACGGATAGTATTGGTTGCGAAAAGGAAAAAGAGTGTTTTAGCTTTTCGCTACCGCACGCAGTTATCTAAAGAAAAAAATATTATAAAGAAATGAAAAATATCCGTTATATTAAAAGAACACGCAGATGGAGGAGAAATGGACAAAAGTGAAGGTGGATATTGGGAATTAATTAAAAAAATAATAGAGAAATAAATAATAAACATTTCAAATAAATCGAAATGAAAATTGAAAACGAAATATTGGTAAAAATTCTCCTTGTTTGGAAAAAATATATTAATAATAAAAATAAAAAAGAAATACATTCTTTTTGAAATGTAACTTTGAATAGGAAACAATATATGAAATAGTTTGGCTTGCATAATTCTTTTAGATATTGATACAGTTGTTACGCGCAAGCTAGATTCCAGAATTCTTCTTTCTGGCACATACACTAGTTTCTATTCAATTTCATGGCTAAATACTACAGCATTTCCTCTAAGAGGTAAGGGTTAGGCTTCTGCATTATATCACCTAAAATTTTCAGCGTTCTTCCGGCAATGCAAAATAATTCCTCCCACTGACTGGCACCTGTTCAATATATCTTTCGAGGAATTTTCCATTAGCTGTATCACAGAAAGCATATATTTGACAGCGTGAATGGAAAATTTCGACTGTGAACTTCTTAACACAGAAGTCAATACAGTTAAATGGTTATTAAGTTCCCCCTGTAGATTTTACTTTAAAATGATATTTTTAGACTTTTTCGATTATATTCTTCACAACTCTCTTCTATATAGGTAATAGCTTCCAGGAAAAAAGCAGATTTTTTTTTACAACTATATTTCATTTCATTTCATTTCAAAAGTTTACCATTGAATACATTACACCTTGACGAAATAGCGGTTAATATTTGCTACCAAGTGATGGACGCGTTAACTCTATTTATAGATGTCTAGAGCAATTATATGAGGTGTAAAACGCAGAATGTATATCTTATATCATCTCCAAGCTTCAGACTTAATGGATTTTTATCACGCAATCTTTCGTATCCTTGCGCCAGGCGATTCAAAATCTTTAGAATCAGGGAAGTTCTCGGCACTGGAATAGTTTAATACGAAATGAAAGTAACATATTACGGATATGCATACATACATACATACATACAAACATACTTACATACATACATACATATATGCACACACACACACACACACACATATATATATATATATATATATATATATATATATGGAATTACAAATATACACTATATTTACTCACTCATATCTATTCCCACTCTTTAAACACACCCAAAAACGCACGCGCAATCTCACAGATATGCATACAAAATGTTCATTATTTTCTTATATGTAAGGTGATCATAATCATTCATTTTTTTAAAAAATATATATATATTTGTGCTTGGCTAATTGTAATCAGTTAAAGCTGTAGAATCTGAACAGTTTTTTTTTCTCGTCTAATGTTTCTCGTCAACAACGAGATAGGAAGGATATAAAAACAGAAGATATGAAGCTATCCATCACCTTCTGCAGAATTGCTGGACATAAAACTTGCAACAGGTCTCTTTAATGCTGGACTGACTAGCAACAAATTAGTTTATTCTCTGTGACGTTTTCTCAATTATCAGTCAAATGCACAAAAAGTGATGGGGACATTTGCGGGTTCGAGTGGTAGTAAGTCTAGTGATACTCAGATATTCTACTTCTACAAGGTTATCCACAAAACAACCTCAGCTTTTGGTAAACAAGATCGACTATGTCTGATTTGTATTAAGTGAAGGTCATGCTTCACTTAATACGAGGTAGATGTCGGCTCAGACCATAGTCAAGTAGACTGAAGGATTGGGAAGTTTGTGGCCCTTCACAAGAGACATTCTTCAGGAGGTGGGTGGTTATGCATACTCAATCTTCAGAGAGAAGGTTTGATCATGACGAACAATCGGCACGTTTCCAACTGAGTGCCATGTCAATTATCAATGAGGTATTAGGATGCTGGCAGGATCTGGAATCGAAGTGTATCTGTAACCTTGTGACACCTCATCGACAGGGGGAAATAATGGTACCCCGTCGCTTACGACGAAAAGGGTTCCAGTTGATCCAATCGACGAAACGTCCTGCGCGTGAAATTACGTGCAAGTGGCTGAGTACTCCACAGACACGCGTGTCCTTAATGCAATTCTCAAGGAAACTCGTCGTGGAAGGCATCATCGAAAATAATAATGCTAAGATCCTATGGGATTTTATGTTTCAGTGCGACCATGAGATAGAGAATGGGAAACCAGACATAGTGTTAATAGGGAAAGAAAGCAAACAATGCTGGGTCATAGATATAACATACCCAATTGCAAACAAGGTATGCGGTAAGGAAGAAAGATATGTTGATAGATATAACAGTTTATCTTGGGAGGTTAAGCAGTTGTAGTCGAGGTAAAAGGTGATAGCAGTAAAAATAATTGCCAGAGCCCGGGGAACAATGAGTAAAAATCACGAGAAGTACTTGGAACAAATGGGGGCTGCAAAAAGGGTGGAGCAATTTCAGGAAACAGCACTACTTGGAACTTCTCGAACACTGCGGATGGTCTGCGAAAAATAAGGGGTGTTATGTTAGTTCACTGGTAGGGAACAGCTGACACCGTAGTACATCTCCAGCGTTATAAGACAACAACTATAATAATAATGATAATAATAATAATAATAATAATAATAATAATATAATAATAATAATATAATAAATAAGAAACCGGGGACGTTTAAGATGTAAGAAAGAAAATACAGAGCTCCGAAATCTATCCACAAACATCGAAAACAAGGACACCCTATGGAGCCAAAGATTTACTAACAAAGAATTGACTATATCCGAGTAAGTAATACTAATTGAAATTTATTACTATTTTCGAAACGAAATGATGTATTTTGACTCGATATTATCTCCACCTCTAACACAACACATGTACATGCGTGGAATAACACGATCATCCCCGACCTCAAACACCATGTACAAAGGAACTACGAAAAAATTAAATGCCACCGATACTATTCAACCCAAGAATAACAATCGAGCGGTACGTACATTAAACCTACAACAAAAATGTACGAAAAACTACACGTGCGAAATAATGTGACAACAGAAATAAACGGACCGGTACCCTACGAAAATGACGACCGTCAAAATAATGGGCCGGACGTTGTACCTCATGTCCCGCAATTAAAACCAAAAGACGTAAATGGACACGTGAGGAATACATTTCTATCTTACACGCATACTTCACAGCAATGCTCTACCCACAAAATGAAAATACAACAACACATACATATAAAATATGGAAGGAAAATAATAGAGATATAGACTTGGATACAGCAATGAACCCTAATAAATTAGCTAACGTACGAAGATACATTCTCAAAGCCAAAAAATATCAGAAATAGAAATAGAACATTTAAAAGAAAAAATACACCAGGAAAATGTAGATAGAAGCCACACAACAATGCCAATAATATAAACACTGAAACTGTAAAACACGAAGACAAACGCAACATTCCCAACAAACACGATGTAAACAACGAAGGGGAGCCTAATGATTATGATAAATAAAAAATAAAATAATCAAAGAACTAAAACACAGAGCTCAAAATGGACCACCGACCATACCTCCCAAGAATAAAAATAAACGCAATAACAACACCAATTATAAACAACATAAACCTAGCCGTCACTGAACTAGCCACTGAAACAAAAAAGTGATATCACTGAACTAAATGACTTGATATACGCAGCAGCCACTGCAGCCACAAAAGAAGCTGGATACTCACCCAACCCGCCCAAACAGGAGTACCACCACCCAAACAAACCTGTGGATAAATAACATCCAAAACAAAATAAAAAAATTAGAAAAGACCTGTCGATTCTTAATGAAATCAGCAAACAAGCAACGCTACTGAGCAACAAAAAGAGAACAAAAATGCTCCGCAAATATAACATCACAGAAAAAGATTTGCCGGAGATAAAAGAAAAGCTGAAGCAAGATATCCTTGCCAAAGCTCAAAGGATCCGCCGGTAAGAAACGCCAACGCTTCTTTGAACAGAACAAAAAGTTCAACTCCGACCCCAAAAAGTTCTACCAAGAACTGGGCAAAAATAAAATAGAAGTCACTGCAGCACCAACGGCAGAAGAAGAAGAATTGGAAGAATTCTGGAAAGAAATATGGTCGGCGAACGAACAGCCAAGAAAAAGGAGTATGAAAATAACAAACTCGGCATCTGAACAACTTGGACCCCCATAACAACTGAAGAGGTCACCCAGGCACTGCAAAAACTAAGCAACTGGAAGGCACCTGGGCATGACAAGATCCCCAACTTCTGGTTGAAATATCTAACAAGAATGCACAAAAAGCTGGCTGAAAACTTTAACAGCATACTAGCAGAGCCAGAGACAATGCCTGAATGGCTCACGAAGGGGAAAACCATCTTAATTCCCAATCAAATGAAACAACAAAACCAGAAAACTACAGACCAATAACCTGCCTCCCTACTATGTTCAAGGCATTTACTGCAGTGATATCGCAAAGGCTGAAAGGGCACCTGGACGAAAACAAACTGTTCCCAGAAGAGCAGAGAAAGGATGCCGCAAAGGTCATATGGCTGTAAAGATCAACTAATGATTAATAAAAGCATAACTGAAGACAGCCACAGAAAGAAGAAAGGCCTCAGTATGGCCTGGATTGACTACAAAAAGGCGTTTGATAGCATCCCCCACACATGGATCCTCAAAAACTAGCCATTAACAAAGTAGCACCAACAATCATAAAATTCATAGAGCACTCTATGAATAAATGGCAAACAGTCCTACACCTCCAAACAAAAGAGGGACTCATGAAAACAAAGACATCCCCATTAGAAGAGGAATATTCCAGGGAGACACGCTCTCTCCACTCCTTTTCTGCTTGGCACTGTCACCTCTATCTGATATGCTAAATAGAACTGGATGCGGATATAAATGTTACGGCAAAACGATCAGCCACCTTTTATATATGGATGACCTAAAACTATACGCTGCAAATGACAAACAGCTGGAAACACTATTAAAGACAGTTCATGGATTTACCAAAGAAATAGATATGAAATTTGGATTAGAAAAATGCGCCAAAGTAACCATGAAAAGAGGAAAACTAGTTAAGAGTAACAACATCACACTAGATAAAACCAATGAAATAAAAGAATTAGACCAAAGCCAAACTTACAAATACTTAGGAATCCATGAACTAGATAAGACACAACACACACAAATGAAAGAGAAAATAAAAAAAAGAATATTATAGACGAGTTAGATCAATACTAAAATCAGAGCTCAATGCTAAAAACAAGATAATAGGTATCAACACTTTAGCTGTCCCAGTTATAAGTTACAGCTACAATATCCTTAACTGGACACGAAATGAACTGACAAAATAGATAGGAAAACAAGAAAAATAATGACAGGATCTAGGATGCATCACCCAAAATCTGACATAGAAAGACTATATATACAACGTATAGAAGGTGGTAGAGGCCTTATAGCTGGAAAACTACTATAAAATAACCACCATAGGACTGCAAAAAACCTACTTCAGAAGGAAGGAAAACTGATCCAGATAGCAGCAAAACACGAGCAAAACAAAAAACTGTTCTCAGTATTTAAGGAAGCTGCCAATACAAACAAGAAATCATACCACCTAATAAACACAAAGAAGAAGAAGAGATGATGAAGAAACAACAAAAGCTATAAAACATGAGATCCAAACTAAAAATAGAACAGCAACGAGCCATGATAAAACGATGGCAAGAAAAGCCCCTTCATGGTAAATACTGCACTAAACTAAACGCAAAAGAAATAGACAAAGAAAAATCCCAGCAATGGTTGAGAAGCTCAGGACTCAAAGCAGAGAAACAGAGGGATTTTTAATTGCAGCACAAGACCAAAGCCTCCCCACCAGAAATTACCAAAAACATGTAATGAAAAGAAATATTACAAGTAACTGCAGAATATGTGGAGATGGACAAGAAACAATAAATCATATTATCTCTAGCTGCCCAGTCCTGGCTAAGAAGGAATATATTCACAGACATGACAGAGTTGGAACCTACATACATTGGAAGCTATGCCAACATTATGGAATAACAACAGAAAAAAGATGGTATAGGCACACACCAGAAAAGGTCACAGAAAACGAGAAAGCAACCATACTCTGGGATATGCCGATACACACAGATAGAGAAATTAAGGCCAACAGACCAGATATAGTTGTCAGAGATCATGAAGAAAAAAATGCTTTCTAATTGATGTATCAATACCGGCAGATGACAACGTGTCTCTAAAAAAATGGAGAAACTCTCAAAATACAAAGACCTGGAAATAGAGGTAACTAGAATGTGGAACCTGAAAACAGAAACAATTCCTATCATAGTAGGTGCATTAGGCATGATAAAAAAATATTCAGACAAATACATAACAAAAACACCAGGACTTACAAACATATAACATACAGAAAATTGCACTACTAGGCACTGCACACATCCTACGCAGAACACTTTCCATACAATAACCATCAGAGCATCACAACAAATCACAGCACATACCCAAGGCACACAGAGCTGCGCTCGGTAGTGAAGTGAAAGCACGCTATAAAAATAAAACTACTGATAACAATAATAATAATAATAATAATAACAACAACAACAACAGCAATACCGGCAGATTACAACGTGTCTCTAAAGAAATGAGAACTTTCAAAATCCAAAGACCTGGAAATAGAGGTAACCAGAATGTGGATTTAAAAACAGAACCAATCCCTCTCATGTAGGTGCATTAGGCATGATAAAAAAATATTCAGACAAATACATAACAAAAACACCAGGACTTACAAACACATATAACATACAGAAAATTGCACTACTAGGCACTGCACACATCCTACGCAGAACACTTTCCATACAATAACCATCAGAGCATCACACAAATAACAGCACATACCCAAGGCACACAGAGCTGCGCTCGGTAGTGAAAGCACGCTATAAAAATAAAACTACTGATAATAATAATAATAATAATAATAATATAATAATAATAATAATAATAATAATAATAATAATAATAATAATAATAATATAATGATAATAATAAAATATACTAATAATAATAATAATAATAAATGCCCGGATGCAGTACCAAGCAGTGGCTCTCATGGCTTCTGATCTTAACTGATTGGAAGTGGTATCATATACTTGTTTTGTCTTGGTAAAAAGATGGGCTACAACAAATATTCTGCTCAATACCACAGATTTGCTTGTTAGTTGTTTGACCTTAACCAGTTGAGCATGTTCCTTAGTGGCTGACGATATGTGCATCTCTGATCATGAGCAGGAGTAATGGGGGAGTATCATAGTCGTGTGTTGAAAGGGATTCTTAGAGGTTTTGATAATTCACCTTTGGAAACATGGGTGATCCGTTCAACATCCTTAAGCAATCCTTATTCGGGGAACTTTTAAGCGGGTTGGGCAACTCGACCAGAAGAAAATTCTAACTGGGCCCCACGTGCAAGGTCATACGCTGTTTATCTTAATATGAGATCACCCTGTCGCGCACATATGGTTGTGATGCATGTGCCTGGTGTAGCCTTATCAGACGGGTAGTCATGATGGATATACTGGGCTTCGTACATTTTGCCACAGTGTCATTTTGATGGCATGCACTGCTCTCACACTAATAATCCCTGGCTTACCATCCCTGCAAGAAGTGCAAAATATTGTCTTAACTGGTACATCACACGTATTGAGAAGAGCATTGTCGATGTGAGAACTATTACTACCCATGTATTCTAATTTAACTTTAAAAAAAAATTGAACGAACTAGTGAGTTTAGTTTAATGGCCTACTAATGCATACTATGAGTTTCTTTGCCCTAGGAGTCGGGAAGAAGCTCGGCAAGAAATGGAAGCAAATTTGAAAGAAAAAAAAAAAAATAATAATAAAAGTAGAAGGAAAAGAATGAATGCCCTGATGCAGTACAAAGCAGTGGTTCTCATTGCTTCTCATCTTAACCGATTGGAAGTGTTGTCATGTACATCGTTTTGTGTTGGTATAAAAAATATCAATACCACAGACTTGCATGTGCGTTGTTTTATTTTAACCCTTAGTTGCTGACGATATGTGCATCTCTGATCACCAGCAGGAGTAGTGGGGAAGCATCATAGCCATGTGTTGAAAGGAATTCTTTTTGGTTTGGTTAATTCACCTCTGGAAACATGGGTGTTTCGTTCAACAACCTTAAACAACCCTTATCCACTTTTTAGCGGGATGGGCTATTCGACCTAAAGAAAATCCTAACTGGGCCCCACCTTCAAGGTCATGCGCAGTTAATCTTGATATGAGCTCACCATGTCGCGCACATATGGTTGTGATGCATGTTCCTGGTGTAACCTTATCTGACGGGTAGTCATGATGGGTATACTGGGCTTCGTATATTTTACCCCAGTGTCACTTTGATGGCATGCACTGCACTCTCACTGAATAATAATAATGATAATAATAATAACTGTTGGAGGACTAGCCAAATTCTGCAGTTTGTTGACTCCTTCTCGTGAAGGAGTAAACAGTAAAATCGTTAAGGCCGGTGACCAGCAAGCTAACGCAGTAAATGTATTGGAAAAACGCCTTTAGATATTTATGAATTATGGTATGTGGTCAACGTTGAGAAAGAAAGTAAGAGAGAGGAAGAGAGAGAGGGAGAGGGAAAGAGAGAAGAAAAGAGAGAAATATGTATAGAGAGAAGGGGAGAGAGACACTTGTTAGAGTATCGAATATATCTAAAAATTTTAAAGCTTTTAACTACAACTAATTCGTCATTCGTAAACTTAACTGTACTTTATCCAATATAATGTTCCTTTTCTCAGATTGCGATCTGAGAATAAGTTGACTCTTATTTCTAACAGCTATGTACTAGTGCTCTCATGTACACTTATGTTGGTAGCCCGATAACTTATTACGCCTACCAATTGTGGCTTAAATAGCACAAATGTACAATATTGAACAAACAAAATAAAGCGTACTTATTTATAGTCATATGAAGACACGCGTAGAAATGTCACAAGAAAATTGCGTCAAAACACATATGGGTTTCTTCAGGGAAAATACGAGAAAATTGGTAAGATTTCTGATTCAGGAACAACAGAAGCACCGATACTTATGAAATATAAGCAGGAGTTCGTAGTTGAAGATTTATCGGAATAATAACCACGACGTATTCAGTAAAGTACAATGTTTTAGGTTTTATTAGATATTTCAATAAGAATATTGGCCTCAGAACGTATATAAGTATTTCGCAAGGATATAGAATGCTGTTTAAATTAGAAATTCAAACAGCTAGAGTATTTCCAAAAGAGATGAACAGGAAATAGGGAAGAAAATAAATGAGTTGAAAAAAATATGTCAATAATAAAATGTTTCTAATAAGAAAAAGTGCAGCAACAACGACAACAATATCAATAGTTTTAATGTTAATATAGACAGGAAATGCAACAAATATGTGTTTGTTCTTTATTTAAAGACATGAATACATAATTGTATACATATATACATCACACGCATATATGTAGACATATATGTATTCCATATAAATATACACAGACATATATATATTATATATATATATATATATATTATATATATATATATATATACATATATATATATATATGCATATATATATATATATATATATATATATATATATATACATATATAATATATATATATATATATATATATATAATATATATACAATATATATATATATATATATATATATAATATATATATATATATATTATATATATATATATATATATATATATATATATATATATATATATATAATATATATATATTACTTTATATAATTAGGGTTCAGCAAAAAAATTTACTTTACCACACGCCGAATTTTTAGAATTAGCAGCCAAAGAATTTAGCTACTTCTCCTACTATAAGAAGATTCTCCCAGACAACGTAAGCTCAAAAACACTCTTTACTCTTCTACTCAAATACTCTTCTTATAGTAGGACTCTTCTTATAGTAGGAGAAATAGCAAAATTCTTTGGCTGCTATTTCTAAAAGATCGGTGTGTGGTAAAGTAAATGTTTTTGCTGAACCCTAATTATATAAAGTAATGTTTAAATATGCCGTAAATCGTCCTTTTACATACTGAACACTGCTTGGTAAAATTATTAATTACTAATTAATTAATTTTACCCTTATTATTATTGACAATATATATATATATATATATATATATATATATACATTCATAGAAACACACAGGGAAGCACGAACAATGCTGGGAAATATAATTTTGCATGTTGGGTTATATAGGAGAGAAGGGAAAAATCTTGTGAACCAAAATATGTGGAGGATGAAGAAAACTGAAGTCTACTTTTGGTTATAGTAACATTTTTCTCCCTTTTTGCTACTAGTTTCGTTCTGAGATCGGTGTCGCTGTTATTCCTCTTTATGTTAGTAATGAAACTGTTGAAGTGTGACAAGTGTTGCTGTTGCTGTTAAGCGAACGGTCGTCTTCTCAGAGCTCGCAAGATGGGAGAAGTCCGAAACTTGGTCCTTTGCTATTCGTAAGACCCGCAGAAGAGAAAGCAGGTCAACCCACGACACCGAGAGCATCGACGAATGGATGAATACGCATCCAGGCTCAGCGGTTGCGTAGGAGGTCGGGGACAAGAAACAAGAAGAAAGAGTGAGAGAAAGTTGGAGCGAAAGAGTACAACAGTGTCACCACCACCCCCTGCCGGAGCCTTGTGGAGCTTTAGGTGTTTTCACTCAATAAACACACACAACGCCCGGTCTGGGAATCGAAACCGCGATCCTCCGATCGCGAGTTCGCTGTCGTAACCACTGGGCCATTGCACCTCCACTGTGGTTGCTGCTCGTTTATTTCTACTACCGTTTCCCTTGTTCCAGTATCTGGTGGTGTTTATGGTATTACAATAGCAGGGAACTGGCAGAGGCATGCACCGTTGTTTCTTTTCTTCTATCGACAAGTTGTAAATGTC
>NC_042999.1:66215688-66235688 GCF_006345805.1 Octopus sinensis | reverse complement strand
TCTTAAAACAAATACATTTCTCAGACTTTTAAATTCCTCCACAAGTTTTCTCACTGCAGACAATTTAATTTATAACTTTTAATTTTTAATTTTTAATTCTACATGTTTAATTTGTAATTTTAGTAAGGTGTTCTTATATAATCGCTATTTCACTCCACATATCGAAATGTTCTTGTTTATATTTTCATGTATATCCTTATTTCATATATTGCTTATTTCTATTATAATCTTAAATAATACTTTTAATTTATTCTGAATGCCTTAATGTATTTGTTGATTTCTTTTCCCTGCTAGGCACAAAGCCTCAAATTTTGGGGGCAGGCGGCCAGTCGCTTAGATCGAACCCAATATGCACTAGTATTTAATTTATCCAAACTGAATGATGAAAGGCAAGGTCGACTGTATTTGCTGTATTAGTGTATGTCATAAATACAAGATAATTATCTAATTATTATTTTTTTAATTATATTATTTACTATATATATGTATACACATACACACACATATATATATGGGTGTGTACACTGTATATCAACTTTCCTATTTGTCTGGTACGTGTTTTATATATATGAATATATATATATATACATGTATAAAAATTTGGCTATTTCTTCAACTGCAAATACAAGTCTCCAGACAATGCATACTCAGAAAATCCATATACGATACCCGAGGACAGTCTGTTTCTGGATTTGTGGGTAAAACGCCACTTTTCCTTCATCAGCTCAGAGATTTCTTCTGATTTAGATTTGAAAATACTAAGAATCAAACATACCCGTCCGATATCTGTAACATCGGACAAACCATGCCAGACACCCAGTACTAGCGAATCCAAAAATACGAATGAGATCTATTATTCTCCCTGTCCACCCACGTGAGTCATAGAGCATTACATTTCTACAGAGGTAAAAACTGCAGTTCAAATTCTTACATACCGAATACTGCTTGGTCGAATTTATTAACAATTAATTAATTCTACCCCCTTTTTTGATGACAATATAATGCTTTATCTCCAAGAATTTGAACTGCACTTGACATTGATACAGAAACCGATTCCTGAAATAATGGTGCCACATATATAAAGAGCATTTACCCCGCTTTTATCACGTGACTCATTTCACTTTCTCTAATCTGAATGTAGTTTATTCTCAATATACAAACTTTTCGACATATATTTTGATTTACTCAATCGAGTGTTAAATACAGGTTTATACAGATTTTCGGTGAGAACGTCACTCTCCTACATTTCATCTTTAACAGTCACTAGTAACAGTGAGTTCTCTTGTCTTTAATATCATGGGTACCATGTGGAGGAAATCGCTCTGCATCTCAAATTGAACATGTCTTTGAAAGCTCATTTTACATCACTTCTAGTATTTAGTACCAAAATACGATTCAAAGCAACCTGCAACAACAATATGTCGATTCTGATTACTGATCGGAAAGTTGTTACCCGATGAAGTGTTAGGCAGCTTCTGCAGGGTAAAAAATATTTGTAATCATTTTGGAGTACAGGAAATTATGTTATAGCCATAATGTGTAGTTCCATTATAGGAAACTGCATCACCAGAAAACTCAATTGAACCTGTAGCACACAAAGCCAATGGATATTTTTTCAGAGTGAGAGGGAATAGTAGGAGAAATTTCAATGCGTATTATAATTTGAAACCCCCAGTACTTGACTGCCTCATTGTCACCATCGTCATAGTCATGATTCCTGAATTCATCAAGACGGAATACTATTTTTATTCAATCTCCCTTTTATTAAGTTAGCACAGTAATAAACCGTTTTTGCTACAACAATCGTGGAAATATAGAGAAATCATTCTTAAAATCTTAACATTTGCAATATCTACTTCGTTGGTTAGGTTTTATAAATAGCAGTCTACAGATTGGGAACAAGCTGCAACGAAATAACAGAAAGCAAAAAGAGATTTTTCTATTGCAAATTAGTCCGCTGATGAAAGCTAGTCAAATATGATAAATTATGAGCAGGAACAGGTGTTCCATTCACTATCATAGAATTTTATTTTACCTGTGATTTTTCGCAGTTTATGCGTTTCAAAAAGAGATAGGAACAAAAGCAAATAAATTCATTTTGTGACAAATAATGTGCTTACAAGATTCTTCCTTTTATCAGATTTTCTTTCACCTTGCAATCGTGGAAGGGATCCCAGTGACACAAAAGTTCTACCAACTCGTGCACAATACCATTTTGAATACTGCCAGTCGCATGTAAGTTATCATGGAATATTCCAAATTGAAATAATCTCAATTAATTGCTTATTAGCCGCTTTAGTGTCGTCATGATACAATATTCGGATGTAGAAGATACCATATGCATTTGGTTCGATGATATCTACCTCTTTTTGAAGGAGTAGGGTCTCATCTCATGATACTTCTGTTTATGTTGGTTACGAAGTTCAATCTCAGCATTTCTGTCACATATGTGTCACTATTTCTCACAGGTAAGTATTCACCTATTTTGTCAACCTGATGCATGAATAACGTCTTTTCAAAACTGTTAGTGTGGCAAGCACTTCACATTTATCAAACTTTTTTCAAAAAGTTCATAATCGTAAGTCTTGTGTTTAAAAGAACAGATATGAAAAGGCAGCTCATTATCACCTGGAACTGATTTGATCACAAGTATATATCATTTATACATATATTCAGCGATATCTACACTATCATGTGAGAAATATCTGATATCTCGTCCAACCCATATAGATTTCGTCTGTTTTATTTTCCCATGGTTTGGTTTTAATTTTAAACACTATGCACTTTTACATAAGTTTTCAACAAAGTACTAAAGAAAGGTTACTCTCAGTAATTACTCTTTGTGAATTACCAGTCATTTTGTTTCTATTGTTTCCTGATCAAGTGGTTTAGCTTCTGCTAATAAATATTTCCCTCCTTAAAATTTCCGAAATAATATCTGCGTCCAGAAATGTCATCTCCTCTTTGTCTTTTCGTTCATCTCTTGTTATTCTTTCAGTTCCTTTTTCTAAGTTTCTGACTAACGAATTGCACTGATAGGTTTGAAACATAAAATTCGAAATGAAAAAGACTGCAGTGATGAGGACGTAGGTTTTAAACCTACGTTAAATAAAAGATTGACTATGTAACATACTATACTATTTTAATAAAAATACCTTGATCTGTGCACCCGTGTCCTTTACAGAACTCCTAACGCCGGATATGTGTGTGAGAGACAAGTGGTTGACTATTGGATGGAGGGTACAGAGAAAGATACGAAGAAATTAAACAAAAAAGACAGATATTTGTGTGTATGTTAGTATCTTTTGTTGTGTGTGTGTGTGTGTGTGTGTGTGTGTGTGTGTGTGTGTGTGTGTGTGTGTGTGTGAGTGTGCGTAGCCAAATCAAAATATAAGTGATTCAAGAAATACGGTGGAAAATTTACTGTATAATAGTGAGGAAATGGGGGTGAAGTAATAACGGTGAAGAAGATTGGAAAATGATGAATGGAGCAGAGTAGTAGCATATTGAGTGTTGTGGTGACGTGAGATCAGTTTCTCTATACGTGTATGTGTGCTATTCTATAGCACACGACTGGAGTAATAGAGAACGCAAAAGTACTGATTTATCGCTACTGACCGATTGATTAATTTTATTAATTTATGTGAAAAGACTTGAAAAAAGATAGGGTATACCACAGTATACTAACTTACGTACCTATATTTTGTGTTACAGTATAGTTTGCTTTATTTAGAAAGTTTCATTGGCGTATTATACTTCTTAAGCATAATATACCCAAATACCTACATTCAAATTAATTTCCCGGTTTATTTACGTATCCCTAGTTCACTTCTAAGCTCCGGGACACCATCCTCACTACTCCAGCTCTTATTAAACACTGCACTTAGTTGCTGGTAGGGGTAGGCTTTAGCAGTTTCTTTGCTGCTGCTCTTATTGTTCATTCAGTTTAAGAGAGTTTTAAAAGAGCTTGTGCGTTTATTTTATTGTTCTGAGAGTTGTGATGGAATTAAATAGATGAATATGCATAATTCAGAACAAAAGAATATAATTTTGAAGGAATTTGTAACTTAGAGAAAGATGTATACACAATGAGACGAGAAATGGAATTTCATTTTACATACGATTTCAAGGTGTAATTATGTTTCTAATGAAATCAAGTATACAACCTTCACCCCATCCACGGGTATTTGAGTAGATAATAGAATCAAACCTTCCACCTCACACCCACCATTTTCTTGCTAATATTATTTCATATAAGATTACTTTCACATGCTTTCAATTTCTTGTCTTTATGGCACAGTTCCTTTTCAGATGCTAAATTAGAAATTCACCGCGAGCAATATTTTCGATATCACAACTGTAAGATTTTAACAATGGGAGCAATTCACGACTATAGCAGAGAGATGAAAGCTTTATTGGCTGCATGAAAATAAAACCCTTGTGAACCATATTAGCGTTTAATGTTTAACTACACAATGTTCTCCATTTGTGTAATGGACGTCAGTTTCAACTTTATTAACATGCAGCTTTGACAACTGAAGGATAACAAGAAACTTTCAAAATACAAGAAGTATTCAGATATAAAGTTAACTAATTGAAGCTGCAAGAATTCATCTAGAAAATGGATACTTTGCCCGGAGGAGAGCTTTGGTTGAGTGAGAAGTTAAATTAGTTTAATAGAAATATTTAATGTCGACCTCCCAGTGGAGAGAATTCATGTATAAAACGATACGTTGTCATGGCTATGCAAACTATGGCTTTAAAAATTACTAAATATTCAATAAAACATAGAATGCATTCATTGGTTAAAGAAGAGTAAATTTGTAGTGTAGATTGGTTTAAAGCCATCTCAGAATACTATTGATTATCAAAAGAGGAAGACAGAAGTGTTAACCAATTGTTCTATAGATTTAAGACAATAATGGTGTTGAAGTTTACTTGATTTTAAGAAAGTTAATATGATTTGAAATGCAATGTTTGCTGTGAGCTGAATTCACTTAAAATGAGTTTTTGTTCTTGTGATTGTTGATTAACCCTAGGTCTGTCCTAGTTGACCGTACCTGAGATCAAATGTGTTTGAGTAGTGATTATCGATTATCTCATATTTTCGTGTATCTGGAAGTATATTATCATTTAGTTAAGATGCTGTGGTATAATTTACGTAGTGTTTCACTGCAATTTCTAGCGATTTCAGCGACCGCGTGCAAGCTACCTCGGTTCCATAAATCAAATTTTAGAAAACTGAGCCAGAATTTTCTCATCTAATAAACTCAATCTCATATTTAGTTTGTGAAATGCATATCTAATTTAGGCACCGAAATAACAATGTTGTTTGATAATCTTGATATTTATTTTTTATTAATGCAGATGAAAATGAAAAAGTCCTATCGTTATGTCCATACTTTTTGTTATTGGAAGGTATGTTTTTATTGTTTCTTTTTTCTTCGATGTAATTCACTTGGAATATACACGTCATTTCTTTTATTTTTGGTGACGCTAGTTATATTCAAAGGGTTGCAGTTATTAGTTAACCTGCTCAAATTTCCGCTGATGGAGTGAGTATTTAGCAGGTACATGTGTAAAAGCTAATAACTACAGTTTCATGTAACAGTTGTTAAACCAATATTTGCCGGTGATTTGAAATGACGCTTTTACTAATTGAAAGGCACACTAATATCAATATAACACATACACACTCACTCACACAAACACACACACACACACACACACACATATATAATATATATATATATACATGCATATATATGTATGTATATATATATATTATATATATATATATATATATATATATATATATATATATATATATGAACTGAACCAGGCATGTTAGACATCTTTTTAACAGCGTTCTTTAAACTGAGATATTCAGCCTCATACATTTCGGTGAACAGGTGATCGAAGCTTTTGATTTTTGTATCAAGGAATTCCATCAACTCCTCGAATTAAGTTATCTCACTCCCGAGCTAAAAAGTGAATAGAATAGAATCCTAGCAACAATTTATCCGATTAGGTGGAAAACTTTAACTAAGTCATTTATGCATTTGTCTGATGCTTTAGCGATACTACTCTCCAAACATTTGTACGGTATTAACATTTCCATACTGTGAGATATTCCTCAGTATGCTTAATTTATATCGTTGACGCAGAAAGGAGGCAATGCAGAAGATCCTTCACCTGTCCGTGGAGATTGTGTGAACGAGGGCAAAATGTTACCCTGAAACCTAGAGCAATTGTACGAATGATGGGCAACAGAAAGAACTTCGCTAAAAACACACAATGCACCAGGGTGTGGTTTTAATCTATAAAATGCATTAAATCGAACCTTTAAGTAGAATCAGTGGGATTGAACTCAGGAAGCAAACATACAGAACGAATAGGGCGAATAATACAGTTAGACCGCATTGTTTGCCCTATTTGTTAATCTATTGCCCTTCATTGGTATATATTTCTTGCCCGAAATGTTGAAAGGCAACTCTTTCTTAGCAAGATTTGAACAGAGAGTATCAAGAGCATTAATGTTCCATATCGAAATCATAGTCTTGTTGCGGCAACGTAAACTTCAATAATATTGTTTTTTTTTCTACTCATTTTGATCTGACAGTCAAGAAAAAAAAAACATGCCCTTGTTCCAGTAAGAATTCTCGCAACGCAAACCACATAGATAGAAAGAAAAATTACTTATCAACACCATTATGAGTTGCATCGAATACTTAACCAGACATCTCGTTTAACAGCAACGCCTGCCTCTTGGGAGTGTTTGTCGAACTTCACTCTTTTACCTGTATTGAAAGCTGGTCTTCGATTTTAGTTTAAATTCCTCTAGTTTTGACACCAGTTTTGAATGGCCAGCAAAGATCCATAAACACTACTGTCCTTCTGATGAGTTTAATTTTATTGAATACCTATTTCTTTATTACCCACAAGGAGCTAAACATAAAGGGAACAGACATAGGTATTAAGTCGATTACATCGATCCCAGTGCGTAACTGGTACTTAATTTATCGACCCCGAAAGGATGAAACGCAAAGTCGACCTCGGTGGAATTTGAACTCACAACGTAACGTCAGGCGAAATACCGCTAAGCATTTCTCCCGGCACGCTAAAGTTTCTGCCAGCTCGCCGCCTTAAATTTTATTGAATACCATGATCATTACACCTTTTATTATGGGCAGCAAATTCTGGTTGGTTCTATCTCTATGTTTTATCGCCTTGTATATATTTTCCCTTCACTATTTATATTATTATTATGAAAACACTTTATATCACCACCATTTTAGATGACAGTAACTTTCAAAGACAAACACGAGATCACTTGAAGCAATCGTAAACATTTTTCAAGCCATGGCAGTACTTGTTTGGTAAAACTATCTCCTTGTTTCAATAATTCAGAAGTTAATCTCTATTCTTGTCAATCTATATCATTCCTTTACTCATTTATTTTGATATATGTATATATCAAGACCTCTATCCAGAAACGTATCTAGTTCATCAACCCAAGGTAGTGGGTCAGGCTGGCTAAAATTATCTCGGTTGCAACATTGCATCAGCTAATCCCTATTGCTGTTGCCAATTTATAGCTTTTGCTTATCTGTTAGCTTGATGTGTATCAACACAATATATCTACAAAATTATCTGGTTTGCGACAGTGATGAGCGCCTGACACTTCATATTCTAGTTTTCTTCGGAGTTATTAAAGAAACGTTATTCTAATTGTTATTTTGTTTTATTTTTCCAGTTACTCTAGATATTATCATTGGTATCAATGTTTTCTTTTTGCCTGCCAAAATCCTTTCAATGTCGAGGAAGGTCACTGACATTTGTGCCGTTGCATTCATGTCTAATAAATAAAATCAGAATGTAAATAAAAAATACTTTGTATTCCTTGTTTGTTTAATTTATTATCTCTTCATATAGTTTTTTATGGCTAAAACTTACAATGTGTATTCATATATATTACGAATCTATTTTCTTGCGTTTATCCTCCTTTTATAGTTGAGATTGTGCTAGATAAGTTAAACTTCCTTTCTTTGTCACTAGTATGTAATTTTCATATAACAGTAACTACTACTACTACTACTACTACTACTACTACTACTACTACTACTACTACCACCACCACCACCACCACCACCACCACCACCACTACTACTACTACTACTACTACTACCACTACTACTACTACTACTGCTGCTGCTGCTACTGCTGCTGCTGTTAGTTTTATTTTTTTTATATAATTGATGATTATTGACATAATAAAGACCATTGTAGCTAAACAACTCTCGAGCCGGCCAATTTCTTGTTAGTTGACGGAAAGTGAAAGCCCACCTCTCTTTCTTGTTCCTCCTTAATTCTTCAATCCTTCTGCCCGTACCTCTCACCTCACCTACTTGACCGGTATTCCGCCAAGCCTGACCATTCGTTCTTGTTTCGACCTCCATCCGTGTAGAATTTCATACATTCCTTCCCATAACGTTTCATATCTTCTCAGTTTTATCGTTAAAGGCAAGAAACTGAGTATTAGTACTTTTCTGTCGATAACTGATGAAGAATTACAGTCCTTCTTTATCTGTCCTACGTGTACCTTTTGTAGTATTTAATGCATTACCATTATATATATGGAAAGAGAGAGACAAAGAGAAAGATAGAGAAAGATAGAGAGAGAGAGAGAAAGAGATAAGCTCCCAATTTACCACGGAGAGGAACTAAACTCGGAACCATGTTGTTGGAAAGACAGATGAACTTAATAGAAATCCACCTTTTCATAGATGCGGCTATTCCAGCCATAGCAGAAAAAGTAGGAGCAAGACCAAGAAATATAACAAGAAACAGAACACGAAGGAGAAAATTTAAGAGATTTGGAAATTTAAAGGACAACTATCACGCTAGAGTGGAATAGAAAAAAACAACAACATCAATGTGCGAAAAAGAGAATAACTGAAAAGCCCAAGATCAAAGAGAAAAATTCACCAATAGCTAAAATATTAGTGAAAGAACAGGTTGAAGTAATGACACAGAAGCTCCGGGAAATCGATGACTAGAACAGTTTGGGGTCTTAGGCAAAATAAGATCTTACAGTTCTATATTTAAGAGATGAGGAATTATGTACATTATTTACATTATTTACATTTGACGGATATTCGTCCTCATCTTCTTTGTTGTTAACACAACGTTTCGGCTGAGATACCCTTCAGCCTTCATCAGGTGTCTTGGGGGAAATTTCGAACCTGGTTCTCATTCCTAAGGTATTTTCGATGTTTTTGTTGTTGTTATTATTACTATTATTATTATTATATTATTATTATTATTATTATTATTATATTATTATTATTATTATTATATTATTATTATTATTATTATTATTTATAATAATATGCCTACGAGGATATGGTGTATTGGTTAAGAGCGCGGGTTTCTAACCCCAAGATTCCGAGTTCGATTCCAGGTAGTGACCTGAATAATAATAATAATAATAATAATAATAATAATAATAATAATAATAATAATAATAATAATAATATTAATATTAATAATTATAATAACATCGAAAATACACTAGGAATGAGAATCCAGGTTCGAAATTTCCCCAAGATACCTGATGAAGGTGGAGAGTATATCAGCCGAAACGTTGTGTTAATAACAAACAAGATGAGGATAAATATCTATCAAATGTAGATAATGTAAATAATGTAAAATAAGATGTTGAGAGTAATTGCCTTGAACGTTTACTGTGAACGGGGCAAGATAAAAATAATCGTTAGCAAAATATTCCCCAAGAGTCAGGCTGAAACTTTCGGAACTGAGTTAAGGAAGACGAAAACCTTTCTACTATAGGGAGAAGGCCTGAGGTTTGGCTGGCGGTTTCAGCGACTCCCGTAAGTAACTGGTACTCATTCTATCAACTCCAAGAGGATGAAAGACAAGTCGATCTCTACGGAATTTGAACTTAGATCGCAAAGGCAGACGAAATGCCGCCAGGCATTACGCCCGGCGTGCTAACGATTCTGCCAGTTAGCAGCCTTTTGGAAGACAGAAAAACCGCAACAGAAAACAGCGACTTGTATCCAGCAACAAGAAGCGCCCCATAAATAGACAGAGTGAGAGAGAATGAGAGAAGGAGAGAAAGAGAAAGAGAAAGAAAAAGCGAAGTGGAAGAGAAAACCAAAAGAGATAATTAACATTAAAACCATCTCGACCACTACTGGACAGACTTCGGAATAGATAGAAAAGCCAAAGTTTCCATCATCAACATGAAGGTCCACGGGTTTCTTGACAATTTCGTGTTAACGATGTTTTCAGGATTATTATATAACGAATCTTCTTTTCACAACCAAATTAGTTTCGGACCATTTTGCTGTCTAAGGAATTTTCGGGAGCAGATGTTTTGTGTTTAGATATCTATTTCATTTATTTCCACCCATTTGAAAAATAACTATTTATAATAAATACACGTGTTTCAAGAAACATATTCTCTATGTGGAAATAGACGATGGTGGTTATAGCACAAAAAACAAAACACTCCCAACTTTATTCCAATTGAAATCATCATATATACAAACAGTAATTGTTCAATAAAATATGTGGAAAAGTACTGCATCTAGATAATATTGAATAGGACAATAAAGACGGTAATGACAATATTAGTACCACCAATATTAATAATTAAAAACTACAAAAAGTATTGGGTTGTCCGGAAAGTTCGTGCCGATTTTTAAAGGAACGAAAAAGGTCAATAAATACTTGCCATTGGATGGAAGCACTCCGTCGGTTACGACGATGAGGGTTCCGGTTGATCCGAATCAACGGAACTGCCTGCTCGTGAAATTAACGTGTAAGTGGCTGAGCACTCTACACACACGTGAACCCTTAACGTAGTTCTCGGGGATATTGAGCGTGACACAGAGAGTGACAAGGCCGGCCCCTTGAAATACAGGTACAACAGAAACAGGAAGTAAGAGTGAGAGAAAGTTGTGGTGAAAGAGTACAGCAGGGATCACCACCATCCCCTGCCAGAGCCTCGTGGAGCTTTTAGGTGTTTTCGCTCAATAAACACTCACAACGCCCGGTCTGGGAATCGAAACCGCGAACCTATGACCGCGAGTCCGCTGCCCTAACCACTGGGCCATTGCACCTCCACACTTGCCATTACATTTTTAATCAACCAAATATGAAGCATTTTGTTGCTCCAGTGTCTTTGTCAAGTGCATATGAGATTCCCTTCTTTTTTTTTAAGCACAGATGAATACTGCATTCCTGTTTGCTTTTTCTGATAAAGCTGTCGGACAAACAGTCTCATTTGTAACATACTTCGGCCACCACATTCCTTCCCTGTTAGCTGAAGCTAGCTCATTTTCAGTTGATCTTTTTAACCCACAATGTTAATATTGGGTTGTTCTGAAAGTTCGTGCTGATTTATAGTAGCTTACATTTCGACTTATTTTAGAACATGGTTGAGTCCATAAAATAGGATTTGACTACACCTCCATTTAGGGCACAGTTTAAGCTATCTCTTCGTGAAAGAAGATTTATGTTAATTCTGTAACCCTTTAAAATGGAAGATAAGAAAGTTCATTTTTGGCACTTGATTCTTTGGGAACCAGACAAAAATTGCTGCAGCTCGGCTGGGATGTGTTACCCCACCCTCCATATTCGCCAGATATTGCTCCTTCGGATTTCCACTTATTCAGGTCTCTGCAGGATAGTCTTAACGGTAAAAATTTAAATTACTTGGATGACGTAAAAAGATACCTTGATGAATTCTTTGCCATGAACCACCTCAATTCTGGGAAGAGGGTATTTTCAAGTTAAAGGAAAGATGGAGACGCATTAGGCCTCTGTTACTTATTCCAGATTATGTCACATTATATATACGAGCATCAGCAGAACAGCAGCTAAAAAACTAGGTGGACTGTGTCACAAGCACTAGAAAGCAACAGCAACCGACTGTAGAGGCGCAATGGCCCAGTGGTCAAGGCAGCGGACTCGCGGTCGTAAGAATGCGGTTTCGATTCCCAGACCGGGCATTGTGTTTATTAAGCAAAAATACCTATGCTCCACAAATCTCCAGCGGGTGGGGGTGGGGGTGAACCCCGCTGTGTTCTTTCACCACAATTTTCTCTCACTCTTTCTTCCTACTTCTGCACAAAGCAGAGGAACCATGGTGTAACCCACTATGGTGTGGTAAACTTTCAGATCCTAGTCTAGATTGCGAATCTTCTGTACCCCAGGATGGTTAAGCTCTCCACCCGTTAAAAGCCACCGTTTAAGGAATGAGGATGACAACGTAGCTTTTGCGCCCGAGCAAACGCCAGTCTATCGCGTGTGCGGAGTGGATCTTCAAGTTACCACACGCATTCTTAGTAGCTTAGAGTAGGCTCGAATTAGAGATTATACTTTGTGGCTAATGGCGTGAGTCCTGATTGGAAGAAGAAGAAGAAGAAGAAGAAGAAGAAGAAGAAGAAGAAGAAGAAGAAGAAGAAGAAGAAGAAGAAGAAGAAGAAGACAGCAACCGAAACAGCGATTAGCAGGATAAGTATATCGTTTCGTGGAGAGGAAGAAGTGATTTGGGCTGAATATGGTTGTGAATATATCGGGGACAAGAAACAAATAAAAGAAATTAAATGGAGGCAATAAAAATGACCGAAATTATTCCACAATGATATACCTATCCTGCCTAATCAAGCCTCAATAAAACCCTTAAAGTAGGCAAATGAAATACTGTGGAAAGAAAACAAGTACTAAGTGATTGTAGCTAATAAGATGGCAGATTGAGACGAGTTAAAGCTTCATTTCCCTCCGTGTGCGGGACCCTTTAAAATCGAAAGTGCTCCGAGAAAGTTTTGGAACAGTTAGAATGTAAAAGATAATCTCACTGGAAGGGGATGAGCATTATAAGTTGTCGTGTTGCTAACTAGAGGTAGCTTCTCATACTTTCCTGTGTTGAATACCTTTATACGTGTGTATCTGTTTTTGTAATGTTTACCAAATTTTAGTCTTCCAGAGTATATACATTGCGTATTTTATCCCTTGCAGATCTAACCGAAATGAAATCAAAGACAATAGCATAGAATTGTTGAGAAAATTGCGCCTTAGAGAAATATTATTTATCTACGAAAACGTCTCTCTTGTTGAAAACAAATATAATTACGTTCCACCTAAAAATAGGCATAAAACGCTCGATGACATTTGTGACAACATCCAGAATTTCCCATATAATACCATACATAAACAAAGTAAAACCTCAGAACTACTGAATGGTGGGAAAATTAATGTGATTACAAAATGATTAACAATGAAAGTATTCGATAAGAGGAATAGTGTAGTATTGATGGACAGAGAATACAACAAAGGTCCAGTACTATCCAGGCTAGAAAACGATTCCCATTTCGAAACATTTGAAAATTACAAATAACAGGAAATGATAAAAAAAAATCGTTCAGCCTTACTTCACTTGCGTGGAAGAGGCCAAAATGACAAGGAAATTGGCAAGAAAACAAATTTTAAATCTAATAGGTAGAGCATGTGTTTCAAATGCCTGCTCACTGGCCGTCTTTTTTATAGTTTACGAAAAATCCACAAAAGCCAAATAATTAATGGTGTATGCAAATACGTTATCAAATGTATATATTAATGTCCCATCAGCAAGCGATCTTAAGTTAAATCCTATCACATTGGACCCTTCATGTTAACCCCCGACGCTTTAGCAAATTTCAGGATATCTTGCTAAAACCCTTTTAAACATATACTAGTTTTAAAATTTGGCACAAGGCCAGCAATTACCGTGGAGAGGTAAGTCGATAACATCAACCTCAGTACTACACTGGTACTTATTTTATCGACCCTAAACGATCGTAAGCATTTTGCCCGGAGTGGTAACGATACTGTCCACTCGCCGACGTAACCAATTCTGCAATATATTAAAAGTTAATCTCATTACCCTCGACTTGTATACCAATATCGCCATAATTATGGAATAGAAACAAAAAAATTCTACTCGGAAAACTATTCAGAAGATTTACCAAGACGTATCGCCAAGTTATTTCTAATTGAAGTATTAAAATTCTTCATTCAAAAGAATAACTTCATCTTTGATGCCAATTATTTGAGAAAAAAAATGGAATTGCTATGGGGACAAAAGCAGCCCTTGTTGTTGCAAATCTAATAATGGGGTGCTTAGAATTGACGATGTATGAAGAATCACAACAAAACTATGGAAACGCCTTTTACCAAGAAACAATTGGAAAAGTTATCTAGATAAAGGCTTTATTCTAAGGAATCAAATTATATGGAACTTGTATGTATTCAATGGTATAATTAGGAACAGCCAATTCACAATGGAACACAGCAAAGAGAAACTTCCATTTCTAGATATTTGAAACAGATGGTCAATAAAGAATCTGAAACTGACGTCTATTATAAACCCACAAAATTGAAGCAGTCTACTCTTGTAATTATGCCATCCTTTCTACGCTAAAATAAATATCCCTTTCAATTTAGCAAAGACGGTTTGAACATATATATCCGATAAAATTACGCGTGACTTACGCCTTCATGAACTTACAACGTATTCCGCGATATACGTTATCTTCTTCTACTGACAAATGATAGGATAAAACGTGCTGAGTCAATATTAATCCAGACGCTAAGACTAATAAAAGCAAACAACTCGCCTGATTTAAATATATAACCCAACATTTCTACCCTCAACCCTAGTAACAATGAACCATACAACACTATTCTTCAAACATTATCAATACTCAATAATGATTGTGACGAATCGAATTCTCCACACGTAAAACATCATTAAAACTGGAAAACACACAATCATTGAAGATAATACTGACAAACACAAATTTGTATAAGCAAAAGCCGAAATAAAAAAAAAGCTCTCAAAATCAACGGAACCAAAAATAAAAAATGAGGGTGATCAAACTGTGGAACGTGTCCTAATCTACTGGAATGGTCGGAATTTTATTGTAAACAAGTTCAAATCTGTAAAAGAAACAACGATTTTACTTGTGCATCCGAAAACTTAGTCTGTATTATAAAGTGGAGAGATTCGAATTCATCTCAAGTCTATTTGCATTTCAACTTACCAAAGGCATTGAAAGATATACCCAGCGAAGCACTAGTGTTCATGAAATAAATACCTTATACTCTCCTATCCCAAATTCGAAATTATTACTTCATCGGTAATATGATTTTTTTTTTAGAAAATCTGGTTACATTTACTATAGAACTATCGAGTATCACATATGGAAGGTTTAGGATGCCGATAGCTGACTAGGGTTTTGCACTGCTATCATTTAGTTATCATAATTTTCTACCGTGTAGTTACTCTATAATTACAGATACTGTTTTGTTTATATTTGAGAGATCTGTATTAGTATTCTGAATATTTGTGTGCACGCTCCTTTACTGACATATTATCGACTTTAAGCAGTCTGTTACTACGTTTTCTCTATGTTTTCATACACTCTATCAGGATTTTAAACAAGTTCTCTAATCCAAAACGCTCGGAAGTGTTTATTGCGTCATCCAACTGCTTAATTTCGGTCGTGCTTCATTTTTCACTTCATATGTGTAGTAACACAAAAATATAAGATGTAATCTGTAGTGTCTAGCATTCATCCATCTATCCATCCATCCATCCATTCATCCATCCATCCATCCATCCATCCATCCATCCATCCATCCATCCATCCATCTATCTATCTATCTATCTATCTATCTATCTATCTATCCATATATCAATCCATCCATCCATCCATCCATCCATCTATCCATCTATCTATCTATTTATCTATCTATCTATCTATCCACCCATCCATCCATCCATCCATCCATCCATCCATCCATCCATCCATCCATCAATCTATCTATCTATCTATCTATTTATCTATCTATCTATCTATCCACCCATCCATCCATCCATCTATCTATCTATCTATCTATCTATCTATCTATCTATCTATCTATCTATCTATCTATCTATCTATCTATCTATCTATCTATCTATCTATCCATCCATCCATCCATCCGTCCATCCATCCATCCATCCATCCATCAAACCATCCATCCAAGTATGGCTGGTTGCAAAACGCCAAACTCGTCAAACAGACCTTCGATGTGAGATTTAGGTTGGGTTTCATGTGTCTTCTAGTGTCCTGTGGTGAGTCGCTATTTAAGAGAAGCAATCAGCAATCAACGTAGTTATTTAGATCTGTTGACAATCGTAAAGGCAAGCATAGCTCTATCGTAACGGATCCTTCATCGAGAGCTATAAATTGTTTTGATTAGCCCATATTCTTAACGATATTATTTTAGTATTCCTTGGTCGAAATGCTGTCTGAAACATTAACACATCGGACAAATGCTTTCCGCTTATATTTCTAATTCTTCCTGCTCTGTATTTTGAACTGAAATAAGTAGCAGTTGAAGAAGGAGGTCGGCTACATAAAATATTTCAATGTGTTTCTGTTTACGGTTTTCCATTATGTGTGTACTTCTAATAAGTGGTGATAACACTATATTGTATATCTCTTTAAATCAGAGGATTACGTCGCGTATTCTTTGTAACACGTTTTATCGATATTATTCCTTCTGTTGCGTATTGCTTTTCCACATTCGAGGAACAATAGAGTGAGTTGCATCAATTGCCGATCATTTTCATCAGCAGGCCACCTCTAATGAAACAAGTCTGTTATAAAAGGCATTCCAGTCACGGCGATTTTTCTTCCTTTGTTAACTAGTGTATATAGAAACATGTTAAACATACATATATACACCTGTATAAGAATAATGGAAAACGAACGCTCAAGATGTTATTCAAATTACACACATTTATATATATATATATATATATATATATATATATATATATATATATATATTATATATATATATATAATATATATATCTTATATATATATATATATAAGCATACACACACAGACACATGCGCATATATATTCGTAGCTATATCTGCATCTACCTAGATGTCTTTATACATGCACACAAGCATACACATTCACCCACAACGCATACAAACGTTCACACGCACACATATACACACACAGATACATTCATACTTATATATACGTGTGTGCATATGCGTGTATTTGTGTGTGAGTGTGGTATATATATATATATATATATATATATATACCAGTAAATTATTGGCGTCGATTCATTTGACTTAAACACTTTCACCCACCAAATTATATGACCTCATGCCAAAGTTAGAAAGCATCATTATTGATGCCTTTGGTAAACATTTGTCTGCCAACTAACACAACCCAGGTGTAATACTTATCGAAGAAAAACTTGTTGTTGCTCATACAGTTTTATTTTATTTATTTATTTAAAGTTGTGGATAAAGTTGTTGTTTTCATGCTATATTTAACAGACTTCATTTTCTCTTTTTGTTATGCAGAGAAATTTATATTGTCTGAAATTTTATTGGCGTCAACAAAGCGAAGAAAATATGTCAAACCCGATAAACATTTAAATGTTTTGCGAGATTCTCTCTCTTGTTGCCTTTGCCGTTGTTACTTTTCATTGAAAAAAAAAAAGAAGAAAATAGTACTTTCAAGTAAATATTGTTGAGAAGTGAATACACCGAAGGTTAGAAATCCAAATGCTTCTTACATATAAACATTCATATCTGAATATGATGAATATAAATTAAACACACACAAGCTGAAAGAAATAGAAAAAAATAATAAAACAAGGATATATTTGTTTTGCCTGAAAATCAAATAAATTATAGCACTTTACTTTTTACAATAAAACACTAAACCTTTCATTCTGAAATAGAAGAAAAGTAATACATAAAATAGAGATTGTTTTTGTTTCATACAGTCATATCTATTCTTTAGATTATTGATCTATGTTTGAATATCCGGCTGAATTATGTACAAAACACGGTGTGTATTCTCAATCAAAAATAGGATTCAATCTGTATAAAGGAAACTACAAAACTGTATAAAAGTTTACATTATTTTTTATTGATATCGTAAAACCTGAAATGTTTCCAGCTTTTTCCTTTGATTCTAACGAGAAGAACCAACGTAATACTATCTAGACAGTCAAAGGATCTACTAAAAAAATAGAAAACAGCTAAATATCCATCACGCCTCATTCTACCGTCTTAAAACAGCCTGTAACAGAAAACAGTTTCTAGATCTGCCCGAATTAAAATGGGATGCTAAGACTTGAAGTCTTCTCAATCACAGCCTTCATGTGGCTAAACAATAACAATGCCAACCCATGACCAACTCAATTGAAAATATATATTTCAAATATTTTTGAATAGTATATAATATGATAACTCCTATTAATTTATATGTTCTTCACTCTCGTATAGAATTCCATATTCTTATTAACTTTTCAACGGGAGAAATACTTGTTCCCTTGTCAGCATACTTTTTTGGTGGATACAATTCTTATTTAGGCCCAAGTTTAGTTTTTCTTGACTGTGACCATTTGCTCATTCCTTAGACTAATGAAAGACTTGCGTGTTTCAGCCATTTCGAGAGTAATTTCATCAAAAGTCTAGTGATTTGAGGAGGACTAATGCTGACGGCAAAATCAAAGAAGGGGACCCAGTCAGAACACGACTAAGATTTTCGAGAAGAATTACTCGTTCAAGAACAGCCTAAGAACAATGAGCTGAATACAAACGCTTACTAACTGGAAAGGAATTTAATGAGAATGAGCAGCATTTTATGGCAATTTCTCACCTGATAATGTTTGTCTCATTCTGCGTGTCCTGAACCAAAGGTGTGTGACACATTCTCTCTCTCTCTCTCCCTCCTTCTCTCTCTCTCCCTCCTTCTCTCTCTCTCTCTTTCTCTGACACGGTTAAGTCCAACTAAAATGCCGAGACCATTCAGCCACTGGCTGATATCCTCTATAAAAAAAATTATTTTCATTGAATTAACCTGAAAAGCTTATTGAAACGCGAAGCAGGTTTGGCGCAGTTTACCATTTCGAATATAAACCGAACATTGGCAGCAGAAGTATGACGTTCACACTATGAAGACACAATGAGGAGTTTTGTACTGTAGTTCTATATCAGTGTTTGGGTATTTAGGAACGCCACAGAACACTCTGAATGGCAAGGCCGTACAAAAATGGATTTTGCTACTAATTGAATAACAAGAATATTTCAAAGTATCAACGTGAGAGAATCTTCTGCAATTAGGACATTTCAAAGCAAAATAGGAAGCGGCCGTTGGTTATGAGATGATCTTAAAGACAATAAATGCATCGGTAAATATAACCTTCTTCTTTACTAGTACCCGGCTCCGATTTAGGAGCTGGATGCCACAGCGATCCCGAAACTGGCATTTTTGGATCATATTATCGACCAGCAATGATACAAAAAATATTAGTGTCACTATAACATCTCTCGGTATGATGACTGTAGAGCTGAACAGCTTATTGATGATGGTAGTCACAGGACACCACACCACAAGCACAACACAGAGTATGCCAGACTCATGCTCGAACACCCAGGATACAAAATAAAAATGCTTGTTGTTTATTTCCAACAGACATTATTATTTGGAAGGATATATGACATTTCAAAGCTTGAAAATGCTCTCAGCCAAGAAAAATTCCAATTAACTCTGTCTAGTGTTTATCAAGGCCTCTAACCAGAGATCTTTTGATGAGGTATTGCTGTCTTTCCGAAATATCACATGTGACAGCAAAATGTGTTAGTTTTTGACAAATAAAAAAACAAACAAAAAGAAAATAATAAAATAGATCATAGCTTGGTTTGAATGACAAATTCAACAGGTCTTGAACAGGAAAAAGGTTCGGATGTTACAGGCGAAAACCACAAGATTAAGATTTAAAAGGTCACTATCAAAGATTCAAACTCCATTGTCAAAACGAATTCGGTGAAATACAGCCCATCCTATTGCAACAGAAAATAATAACGATCACACAAATGTAGATACTCGGCTCTCAAA
>NC_042999.1:66168188-66210688 GCF_006345805.1 Octopus sinensis | reverse complement strand
AATAATAATAATAATAATATAATAATAATAATAATAATAATAATAATAATAATAATAATGGAAATAGAGGTAACTAGAATGTGGCATCTGAAAACAGAAACAATTCCTATCATAGTAGGTGCATTAGGCATGATAAAAAAATATTCAGACAAATACATAACAAAAACACCAGGAGTTACAAACACATATAACATACAGAAAATTGCACTACTAGGCACTGCACACATCCTACGCAGAACACTTTCCATACAATAACCATCAGAGCATCACAACAAATCACAGCACATACCCAAGGCACACAGAGCTGCGCTCGGTAGTGAAGTGAAAGCACGCTATAAAAATAAAACAACTGAATAATAATAATAATAATAATAATAATAATAATAATAATAATAATAATTATAATGATAATAATAATAATAATAATAATAATAATAATAATAATTGATAAGTTCTATATTTAAGAGATGACGAATTCTGTACATTATTTACATTATTTATATTTGACGAATAGTTGACGGATATTTGTCCTCTATAGCAAGAAACACTGTTCTGTCGCTCTATTTCTCGGTCTTATTCTAACAAATCATCTGACACAAGACCACCTCCTCCAAAGCCCCCTCCCTTCGGAAAACATTCCTTGCCATGCTGGTTATTTGGTGACCATTGCGGTGTTGGTTCCAGTAAAAAATAAAAAAAAAAAATCCTGTCCACACAGTAAAATGATTGGCATATGAAAGAACATCCAGCTGTAAAAACCATGCCAAACGGACCTCGTTTATGCTTTTGCCTCGTGAAAAGAACTTAGTCCACTCTGGGGGTGGTTGGTGTTACGAAGTACATCCGGCGTAAAATCCCTATCAAAACCGACACAGAAGACTGGTGTAGTCTCCTACCTGGTCGGCTCCTGTTAAACCGTCCAAACCATGGCACCATGGAAGGCAGACTTGAACGATGACGGTTATATAATTATATATAAATAAATATATATATATATATATATATATATATATATATATATATATATATATATATATATATGTATGCATATATATATATAAATAAATAAATATATATATATAAATGTGACACAAGGTGGAAAAAAGAGTATTCAAATACCAGATGTAGAGTAATATGCTTTTGATTTAAAAGCATCAGAAATATAGCAAAAGCTGTTACTCGGAGTTTCACCTTCCCGTTCGTCGGACAGTTTTTGTTATATTTCTGCTGCTTTTAAATAAAGCATATTACCGTCTCTCTTTCTCTCTCTCTCTCTCTCTCTCTCTCTCTCAATATATATATATATATTTATATATTTACACACACACACACTCACACGCAAAGAAATAGATAGAGAGAAAGATATTGTATATTCACACGTTTGTGTATAAGAGAACGATATATACAAATGAGAGCAAACGAGGAAGAAGAAAACGTTCAACACTTTCGGCTTTGTGTGTTGCATAATGTATAGTCATACTGGAGATTCATAATTTACATCAGTTTATTTCACATAGAGAATTTGTCATGTCTCCAACTAATTTCTAATTAGTTGTACAACAATCAAAGCTAGCGTATTTGGCAGTGACATGAGATTCTGTATTGGTTGATTAATTACGAGTACATGTGTGTGTGCGTACGTTTGACTTTAAGAACGATATATATATATATATATGTATATATATATATATATAATGAAAGAGAGAAAAGGAGAAAGGGTAAAAGAGAGATACACATATACATATGTGTGTATATGTTTACAGGAATGTATATAGACACACTCACACACGTGTTGCTTATCGTCTCGTTAATAGATTTGATCGTTTTTTTTTCAGTAGCCGGTATTTAGCGCGTCAAATTAACAAAAATATACTAATATGACAAACAGAAAACTCCCCTTCATCAACTTCAAAGACATCGACATCATTTGAAGGCAGAACTCGGCCACGGCATAGATTTCCCTTATGTGTTCCCTTATGAGTAAGGAAGCCCCAAGAAGAATCTAGTATATTCAACCAGTCGTATTCTGGATTTCTGGAGCCAATTTGTTATTCAAAGAAAATTGTATATATATATAGATATATATTTAAAGCATATATTTGTGTGTTGGTGTCTGTGTTTCTCCCTCCACCATCGCTGGACAATCGATCTTGGTTTGTATACGTCCCCGTAACTTAGCGGTTCGGTAAAAGTGACCAATGGAATAAGTACTAGGCTTACAAAGAATAAGTCCTTCGGGTCGATTTCTTCGACTAAAGAAGGCAGTCCTCCAGCATGGCCAGTTAAAATGACTGAAACAAGTAAAAGAAAAAAAAAAGAATATGTGTGTGTATGTGTATATGTATATGTATGTGTGTGTGTATGTGTGTGTGTTTATGCATGCATGACAGTTTGTGAATGAACTTTGGTAGACGGACCCTATGTAGAAGATAATCAAAATGGATCAACAGTGTAATTACGTCAGAGACTTAGTTCCTCAGCTATTTTAAACAAACAACTGTTCTTGGATAAATATTTTTTGAGAAATCATATTCTGTACTTATATTACGGCTCCGATGTACAGATAATAGCTACAGACGAGGCATTTCTATTGATAGGATCACAAGTAATCCTTTCCACTCTAAGGCCCGAAATTGTGGAAGGGGGGTCCATTGGATTATGTCGACCCCAGTGGTCAGCTTGTAGGTATTCTCATCGATCTGGAATAGATTAATGGCAAAGTCGACCTTGGCGGAATTTGAACATATAACATGAAATAGTTAGCAACATTGCTTTCCGCGCACAAAAGACTCTGCCAGGTCGCTTCCTCAACTGAATCACAAGTAACAAATGCCTATAACAATAAATGTCACAATATTTGGGAAGTGCGAAAAGATATATACCCAGCGAGTGAGTGTTTGATTGGCAATTTATTTATTTAGGAACAGTAAAAAACATCGACTTCTACGGAGGTATTGGTACTCAGAGATTTAAGGGATAATACATTAAGTATTTCATTTAAAACTATTCCGATGGTATTACTTTGAAATCGAAACAAGGTCAAACGTTTTATAGGGAAGATATGTATCAATGAACCACAGTATTTGACTGCTGCTTATTGTATCGACTACTGATAGAATAACTGGAAAGCAATTCACGGAAGAATTTGGAATTACAATAAAAAAGTATTTAATGGCACAAGCCTACATATTTTGTTCATAGAGGATGCTGGAAAAATATATCAGAAACGCTCAGTTTGCAGACCGGGGAAAGATCCAAGGCAAATTCGACCTATCCTTGCTGTGCTTTGAATACACTATGCTAAAATATTTGGAGAACTCTGTACAATGATATGTGTCTTCTGGTAGACACCTCAGTCGATCTAATTTCTAATAACAATATTACGATTCTCACAAAATATAAGATAAATATTACCACTGTATCTATATTTGCCGTTAATATCCACATAATTTTACTTAATTTGACATTCATTATATCAGTATCCGCAAGAAGTTATAAATATTCCAGTACGCCCTCAAATTGCTATAAATCTCATAGGTTATGAATAAGATTTTTTGAAATATCACTTTTTATTGTAAAAATATTTTTATATGCTGTGGAACTTTTAGAATATAATTGATGTACAATTATATACGTGTGGATGCATTATTTATAGGTTGCGTTAATTAGTTTTTTTATATTTTATGTTAGTGGTTCGTTTTTATACTCACACACACACACACACCACACGCATATATATATATATATATATATATATATATATATATGCTCACATACATACACATATACAGATATATATATTACTTACACACACATATATACATTGTGTAAAAGTATATCTTTATTGTCATTAATTCATAATTTTTGCGATGTCATTGATTTTTACTGTATAATGTACGTGATGCTTTATTTTATGATGAGGTACTCATATTTATTACACTACATTTATTCCTAATTAATAAAATAATTGATTTGGGTATGTATAGTTGAATCGGAATCATCTCAGAGATCTTCTGGTCTCTTCTACATTTCTGCTAGTGTAAATATACATGTACAGGCATCCTCGCTATAAAAGAAAAAGAAAAAGAGATACCTCTCTCAAAAGATTTCGTTTCGTTTGGTTCGATTATAAACCGTTGTTATTGAAAGTAAGAAGGTATTGTCTGTACGTATTGTATGTATGTATGTATGTATGTATGTATGTATGTATGTATGTATGTATGTATGTATTGTATTGTAAGTATGGTATTGTATGTATGTATGTGTGTGTGTTTATGTATGTACCTATGTATGTTTATAATTACTTACAATTACGAATATTAAGGCTCAGAAACAATTTTATTCACGCCTACGTACACAATTACACGGTGGCGCTCCAGCCTGACTACATCCGCATGGATGACACCAGACTAAAAGAATATTTAAAAATCCATTACACATACATTTTCAGCCTTGATTGAATGACAGACACAAACTGACCAAAGTTTATACACACATATATACAGACACACATTCATATAGATATACTTACAAACATTCATACAAGCGTACATGAATACACATATGCACACAAAAAGGTACAGAAATTGTGTATATTATATCTGAGTCGCTCTCACACTCTCAAACGTGGAGTTACCCTCGACGAAATTATTTATAATATTGATTCGATACTTCCTAGTGAGGCTATAAAACTGGGATTTTCCAGCCTGTAAAAGCTTTGCACAAGCCATCAAGCGTATTCTTTAATATTCAAGTGTATTCATTTATACAGTTCTTGCTCTACTATAGACGCCTTAAGCGATGCGTTTCACTGATATACTTTTGAAGTCATAAGTATATTCAGATGTGGGTTTCCACATCTGGATACAGAATGATGTGATGAGAAAGGTGGGTGTGAGTAACCCAGCTTAATCATCAATGAAAGGAGAAAATAGTTGCTAGGCTTTCAGGCTGCCGGGTAAAACTCTGTACTGTTCTATACTTACCTGGCTAATTAAAAAAAAAATGGATAAATTTAAAGTCTAGTATTATATTTATTATTCTAGATTTTGTAAATACCAAACGAACTACATAACTTTTTTGTCCTGTAGTGTCCTATCTTTGTATCGATTTTTATGATCATGATAAAGATTTTATATCTATAGCATATATATATATATATTGTCCGAAAACATAGCAGAAATGGTACTCTCTCTACGTTTGTGTTTACATGGGCGTGCTATCACGGAAGATGTGGTTTCGAAAAGGAAACATTGCAAAGAAAATTAAATCTCATAAGGGGAAATTATACACTGAATAAAATTGTGCTCCTTAAACTTGAGCAGAGAAGAAAGATAGGAATGTAGAGCCTGAATTTTAGCAACATAGCTACATTAATGATTTTATTTGCAGAAAAATCTGACCGTTCAAATTATAACAGGGAAGAATTTTAGATGAAACAGAACTTCACTAATGCAGAAATAAGTAACTCAGGTGTTTGATGATGTTATTTGTGGTATATATTTCCAGTTTACACAACTACATGATAAGAATGGTATTTCCATTGATGTGTGTTATAAAAATAGATAAAATATATTTAGGTGTATATTTATTAAAACAGAATGTAGTATTGCTGATAGGACGAAATTGTCCTGAGAAAATAAGAAGAATGAGGCATGTTCCACACGGACACACACACACACACACACACACACGAACGCATACACACACGCACATACACACACGTGCACACACATATATTGCTGTATTAATTAACAATTTTGAAACAAGTTCAGTATTTTTAATGAGGGCGGGTTACTCAATTACATTGTACCAAGCACGAGATGTACTAATTTTCTTGACTCTCGAAATTATAAAATGTAAAAGTTACCTGGGTAGGATTTAAACTCTGAAGCAAAGCATTTCTTCTGGATCCATGCGTTCTAAGCCAACTCGATCGGCAACGTTTATGCTAAGAATGTGCAGTATTCGTACAACATAGTAAAGTGTTTGTTAAAACAATTAAACAATAAGTGAAAATATTTAAAATAATTTAAACAATATCATATCGCGGGAAAATAATTATAACCTAAAATTATTAGCACAAATGACATTTAAATGCGTGTGTTTTATTTCAACACCCGACATCAGCCGACATCATTACGATTATGATCATTTCTAGGTAAATCCTAAATCATGGCTTGGTGAGAAATATGAATAACTAATATAAAAGTAATGAAGAAAGCGAGCCGGAATGCTTCGCAGCATTTTGTTCGTCTTTACGTTCTGAGTTCAAATTCCGCTGAGGTTGACTTTGCCTTTTAGTTTTACGGGGTCGATAAAATAAGTACTGGTTGAGCAGTAGGGTCAATACAATCGACTCATCCCCTCCAAAGAAATTACTTGTCTTGTGCCAAAATTTGTAAGCAATAGAGGAGTAATGAAGAAGGTGCACTGAATATACATAATGTTTTTCCTTCTAGTCTCCTGAGATATAATGATATAAAACTAGCTGTGTCCCCGTTTCTATATTCTGCAACGAATCAAAATGCATTATCTAATAAAACGCATTTTATGTGAGATTTGGAGACATACAAGTTAATGTTCTGCAAGTATCAATTAATTAATTAACAAATTACTTACTGATTGATTCGTTCTCGCTCAAACTTGCAGAACTGGGTATAAACACATATTGGCGTATACACGACATAGCTTAAGTGTGGGATGCATATTTGCGTAGATGATATACGCCCGGGTATACATTCAGCGAAAACGTGAAACATCTGTGTACGTTCATATACGAACACACACACATTCCCTGCAAAGAAATTTTGAGAAGATATACGTGTGTTTGTGTATGTTTGTATGTGTGAGTGTGTATGTATTTGTGTGTATGTCTATGTGTGTGTGCATCTATATGTATGCATATATGTATGCTCGTTTGCATACATCGCTTGTGTATAAATAATACATATTTACACACACAAACATTCGTGCGCACACACAGACACACAGACACACACACGCACACATATATACACACATACAGACACACAGACGCATATATATATATATGTATATGTATATATATATATATATTATATATATATATATATTATATATATATATATATTATATATATATATATATATATATATGCGTCCAGCAGCATACAGATAACGGCAATATTAAGAAACAATACAGAATGACAAGCCATACTATATGATAGGCGTCAGTCTTCTCTCGATGCCATTGTCGTCGTCTCCTTCGTACTGTGCTGATACTGTCTTGTCTGTATTATTGTGGGAAAATTGACACTAAAATCTGATTCAAGGTGTATAATGTACAACGGTTTTGTATTGTCTATTTGCTGCTGTCAAATTTGTCACTTTATTTATCTGAATAGCTGTGATTACATCTTACTTATTCACGCTGGAAAGAAACTACTAAATAGTATAGCCACGAGATATATGGTCAGTCATTCCGCTATAAATAACAGTGCAGGAAACCTCATAACATAACCTATATTCTTGAATGAAAATAAAATAACAAATTAAATTCGTTGGATAATGTAACTGAATATTTTACTGGTTGTTTTCAATATAAGGTGATTATGGAAGAGGCCTTTTTGATCTTGAACTTGCTCAATATGTATCAAACGCGGCCTAAACATAACAGCATTACAAGCAATGTGCTAACAGATGATGGGAAGCCACTTAAAACCCCCTTGCTTTTAATATAGACCTTAAAGTAAGCTAAGTAAATATCAAATGACACTGTACCCGGCGCTTAACTGAATAGACTATGCTTTACCCTTATAATAATTCCGAAATAGGCACAGATAGAGTTATAGATGATCAAATCAACCGTTCTATTCAACAAGTACTTTAATGTATCTAACCCGAAAGAATAAAGGACACAGCTACCGCTTGAATATTACGACGAAGCGCAGAAAGAAGTGTAAGTGAAAATTGCAAGGTGTTCTATCCAATGCTTTCGAGAGTTTGTCATCTACCTCCTTGAGAATACCATCAACATTTACTGAAACACAAACAAGGCATAAAAAAAATGTATAGAAAAAGTCACGTACAGATCATTATATTGATTACGGATTTGTCCAGAGATTATTTTATGGATCGTTAAAGGCGCACTCGTTGCTGTGTTATTGCCTCCGATACTCACTTTCGATCCACGAGAATTTAGGTCAAGCACCACAGCATTGCATTTCAGGTAAATATTTCTACGGCCTGGGCCGATCAATGCTTTGAGGGCGAATTTGATAGAAACCCGTCGTGTATCTATCTATCTATCTATCTATCTATCTATCTATCTATCTATCTATCTATCTATCTATCTATCTATCTATCTATCTATCTATCTACCTACCAACCTACCTATCTATCTATCTATCAATTTTTTAATTTTTTATTTTATTTTATTATTTAAAAATTTTTTTTTTTGTTCTTTTCTTCCCTTTTACGATCCCTCTTGATCGAAAACCTATGCCACCCCTTTTTTTGTTCCTTTTGTTTTTTGGTTTTTTTCATCCCCCAAAAGAAAAGCTCTACCTTGTAACTTGTCCCATCTGTGTGCAGCCCTGTGTGGCCAATAAAGAAACTTATCTATCTATCTATCGGTCTATCACACATGCACATGTGTGTGCATCTGTAAGTATGTGTGTATATGTGTCTGTGTGTGGGGATGTGTGCGTGTCTTTGTATTTGTCGAACTTATGACTTGATAACTAACGCCCCGTAATTAGTGGTCCAGAAAAAGCGACTGAATATAAAAGAACGAAACATAACAAGACCCCAGTGTTACCGCAGTCCAATGACTGAGATTAGTAAAACACAAAAAAAAACTATATAAATAATGTTTTGTTTTTTTTTAACATAGGCACAAGATCACAAACTTAGTCACGCACCCTAATTACGTGTAGCAAAACTCAGCAATGTTTACATTTCGCATCTCAATTACTACTGCTTAGTTAGACAACGACCAGATATATAAAAGCCTGTTTGTTTATCCACCAATAGCGCTTCGTATTCGGCAAAGTATTTCTACACGAAACAGCACTATTCTTTCTTATGGCATATAATTTTATACTATAGAGTGAATTTTTTGCGTTACAAAGAATCAGTAGTTTATGATATTACTGTTTTAACATTATTGTTAATATTTAGTCTTTCAAGGGCGTTGAGCTGGCAGAATCGTTAGCACGCCGGCCAAAAATGCTTAGCGGCATTCCGTCCCTCGTTACGTTCTGAGTCCAAATTTCGCCGACGTTGACTGTCCGTTTCATCCCATCGCAGCCGATAAAATATGTAGCAGTTGAACACTGTAGTCGTTTTAATTGACTTACACCCACACACGAACCTGCTGGCCTTATACCAAAATTTTAAACTAATATTCAGTGCTTCAAGGTCGGCGAGCTGGCAGAAGTGTTCGCATGTCAAGCGAAATACTTACTGGCTTTCGTCTGTCTTCACCTTCAGAGTTTTAATTCCACCGAGGTTAACTTTGCTTTACATCCATTCGGGGTCGAAAAAATAAGTAGCAGTCAAGAACTGGGGTCGATTACATCGACCTACCACCTCTTTCGAACTTGTCCATGTACCAAAATTTGAAACCAATATCTGTTGCTTCTGTTACTATATGATAGTAACTGCACTATACTATCTTAATCATCTGCATTGCCCTTTTCATTCTATGAATATATTCGTATGATCGTTCCCTACAAAGGCCCATCATTGTAAGCTACATTTAGATGGTATCTTTATAAGTTTTCACTTATATTCCAGCTGCTTAAATTAGATTGGAACGAAGCCAAAAATATTGATTTCAATTCTAGTTTGGCATTCCGTTACATTTTGATCTATTTTCAGTCTTTCAAAATTCCACTATCGAAAACTACTTCAACAATGTTGAAGTAGATATTACTTGAATGTTAGTATCCGACTGATTGTTGCAGTCCTACGGCCTATTGTACCTGTAATGAAATAAAATTATATTAATTTTCCATAACCTATAGGTAATGTTGGATCACCACTGAAGAAAACTTCATTTACTCGAACTAATGAGGAGACTTCTATCAATCTCGCGACCTGCTAAATTTGGCTGTAAGAGCTCCAACACTGTTGAACGGAGAAGAGTACATTGGAAATTGTAGTCGTATATACTGATAAAGAATAGTTAAATACGTTTGGAATATCTTCAACTAGTACATCAAAGAAAATTATCGGACATATAGAAAAACCGAAGAACGCATCAACATTTTAGTCATGCACTCGACATTTCTTTTGATTTCGGTCGTCATTAAGAAACGTATGTATGATTAAGACACCTCTAAACTGACCAGTACAGACACAGTATCAACTTTTGATACTACTACATTGTTTACTTTATTAATGTAAGCTGTTGTTATACAATATATTGCTAATACTTCGTTTGATTGCTGCGTTCAGATGTTATCAGTGGAAAGAGATGAGAGTGTCTGTATTTGGGGATTCCCCGTGGCTCCTTTTTATGCTCAAAACTGATGAGAACTAAGGCTGTGTCTTCAAACACCAGAACAAAAGAATCACGCGGCGCCTCATTTTCCTTGTACTAGAAGCAATGTATTCAGAAGGCAGTCATTGTGTGCTTCACTAACCTTAACGCCACTAAACTAAAGAGTACCTCCTCAATTGAATAGAATCTAACCTACGTATTTACAATGAGATCATGAACTGAATATTGCGCTTTATGACGATATTGTTATTGCTGTAGAGTTCAACAAAATATAACTATCAAGAAATTCATTCAGGCTCTGAGATATTTTCATATATTACATAACATGTTACATATCGTACAATGTCTTCATTTTAACAGAATAGACTCTGATTGAAGGCGGCGAGCTGGCAGAAACGTTAGCACGCCGGGCGAAATGCTTAGCGGTATTTCGTCTGCCGCTACGTTCTGATCTCCAAATCCACCGAGGTCGACTTTGCCTTTCATCCTTTCGAGGTTGATAAATTAAGTACCAGTAACGCACTGGGGTCGATATAATCGACTTAATCCGTTTGTCTGTCCTTGTTTGTCTCCTCTGTGTTTAGCCCCTTCTGGGCAATAAACAAATATGAATAGACTCTGATTTGAGGAATTTTTTGTCCACATTGGGCAACTTATATCTAGAAGTCACATCCTTGGCTTCTTGAAAGTTCAATAATTTAAAAATTGTTTGATTACAATTAACTGAAACGCTATTCACAATTTATGTATCGCTGAAATGCAGCTAATATGGATTACATCTTTTTGTAGGATATGTATCTGATGATCTTACTTCACTAACCCTACACATCTCTATATCCATATACTTTCCACATTTTACTTACGAATAAATACGTAAATTGGGAAGTCGTGTGCTAAGATATGCAGGCCAATGCAAAATGTATTAAAACTTAGAATCAATTTAAGCAAAGAATTGACACTAAATCACATGTCATCTAAAGAAGGAAATAAAGCTCTCGGTTGCTAGTAATGTTTTGAGATGCATGAACTGGGAAAGGAAATTAGATTATTTAAATTTCTGAATCTTGCAAAAGCTTGAGCTACGCAAATGAAATTAGGAAAGGAACAACATGCCAAATTTATGTGATATAGGCTGTTAAGATGCATTAAATTTTTCTTCAAGCTGTGTTACATATAAGGGAGCAGCTATTTTAGTATTGAGAGGAGACTATGGTTCAATATGCTTTCTCGTTTATTAATCTTTACATTTCCAAGTCTTTCCTATTAAAAGTTCTGAAATTAGCTTACAAATATAATAATTGTTTAGTACATATTTAGAGGCCATCGCAAAGTAATCAGAAATCTGATAGAGATAACAACCATAAGGCTGTTATCTCATACGATTTTAAATTCAAGAGCTTAATCATTCTAAAAAGAACAAAAGAAAAAAAATATTTTTGATCCAAGAGAAGGAGGAGACCCACTTTTATATCAACATCTATTTTGCATTTTGGACACCCAGAAGTACATATTTTAATTTTACCAGGATTTGGTATAATTTCACATATTGTTTCTCATTATTCTTTAAAAAAAGAAACTTTGAGAAGACTCGGAATAATCTATGCAATATTATCACTTAGGATTTATTGTTTGAGCACACCATATATTCACAGTTGGTATGGATGTAGATACACGAGGATATTTTACAGCTGCCACAATAATTATTGCAATTCCCACAGGAGCCGAGGTCTTTAGTTTATTAGCTACTATCTATGGATCCCCTATTAAATATACCTCCCCTATACTATGATCATTAGGATTTATTTTTCTATTTACTACTGGTGGATTAACTGGTATTGTTTTATCCAATTTATCCTTAGATATTATACTTCATGTTACATATTATGTAGTTGCACATTTCCATTATGTTTTATCCATAGGAGCTGTTTTTGTTACGGGATTGTTACGGCTGGAAAACTGTAGTTCAGATAACTGCTAGATGAGGATTTATCAGGGAGTAGACAGCAAAAAACAGAACAACTGCAACAACATAAGACCAAGGGTTCGTAAAGTGAGATGAAGGATCAACCTAGAATATCAATCAACGTAACTGCCAGCTCAATCGCAATTCCCAAATGAAGCTGTTTCAGTTTACTTGCATCTCCTGAGTAAAGACGAAAACATCCTTAAAGAACACTGGATCAATAAAGTTGACCTGCGTGTCGTATTCAGTGTCGTGATTGGATAACTTACACGAGAATAACTTCTACATCGTATTGTTATAGAACAGGGGCACAATTGATTTAACTAGTATTCGGTTTTGCTATTTCATGAAATTCCGCATTAGAAATGTGGCCGTGCTGGAGCAAATTTTTCTGAAGTTTAGTCAATCATATATTAGAACTCTTCAGTCTGGAACTTATTTTATGTATCTGTATTTATCGAATCGGTAGCTACCTGAATTAAAGGGACACACACACGCACGCATACACACACGTACACACACACACACACACACACACACAAATAAAAGAGAAGGTATGAACGTAGAAGTATATATATTTATGCATATACGGGGTTGAACAAGATAATGGAAACACCTTAACATTTCAAGCAAATTAAAATTAATATGGGGTAGGGTCACCATTGGCAGTAATTACATCTTGAATTCTACGAAGTATAGACTCGTACAACGCTTGAATTGTTTCCAAAGAGATTTTTGTCCATTCTTAGTTAAACAGTCTCTATTTCTTGTAGTGATGATGGTGGAGGATATCGACTTGTTTTTCTAAAACGCACCATAAATGTTCAATAACATTGAGACCATAAAATGACTTAGTTGTTCTCCAAACAAGATCGATAGAATGACTTAGCGGTTCGCCAAACGAGATCGATAAAATGACCTAGTGGTTCGACAAACGAGATCGATATAATGACGTAGCGTTTCGCCAAACGTGATCAATAAAATGAGATGCTTAATTTCACTAAAAAAATGTAGCTGTTTCAATTGGTGCATTATCATCGTGAACATTGTGGAAACATCTAGTATCACAACATCATTTTATCGAACTCGTTTGCTGAACCGCTACGTCATTTTATCGATCTCGTTTGGCGAACCGCTAAGTCATTTTATGTTACTCATTTTTGGTGAATCGCTAATGTCAATTTATCAATCTCATTTTTTGTGAAACGGTAAGTCATTTTATCGATCTCGTTTGGCGAACCACTAAGTCATTTTATTGATCTCGTTTGGCGAACCTCTACGTCATTTTATCGATCTCGTTTGCCGAACCGCTACGTCATTTTATCGATCTCGTTTGGCGAACAGCTACGTCATTTTATCGAACCCATTTGGCGAACCGCTACGTCACTTTATCGATCACAGTTGGCGATCTGCTACGTCATTTTATCGAACTCGTTTGGCGAATGGCTACGTCATTTTATTGATCTCGTTTGTTGAACAGCTGCGTCAATTTATCGATTTCATTTGTCAAACCGCTACGTCATTTTATCGATCTCGTTTGGCGAACCACTAAGTCATTTTATGTTACTCATTTTTGGTGAATCGCTAAGTCATTTTATCAAACTCATTTTTTTGTGAAACGCTAAGTCATTTTATCGATCTCGTATGGCGAACCGCTAAGTTATTTTATCGATCTCGTTTGTCGAACTGCTACGTCATTTTCTCGAACCCGTTCGCCAAACGTGGTCGATAAAATGACTTAGCGGTTCGCCCAACGAGATCGATAAAATGACGTAGCTGTTCGCGAAACGGGTGCGATAAAATGACTTAGCGTTCGACAAACGATTTCGATAAAATGACGTAGCAGTTAACAAGGAAGTAAACCAAAACTTTCAGCCTGGGATCGCCGGACTCTTATGTGAATTGTTAAAAAGGATCACAAAACGCACAGCTCCCAAAATTACTGCAGAGTTTAATGAGCTCCTCGAGAATCCAGTTTCCACGAAAACTGCGCCGGGAGCTGCACAAAACCGGATTTCCCGGGAGGGCTGCAATCAGAAAACCACTACTTTCAAAAACAAATGTTGCAAAGCGTTTAGAGTGGAGTAAAAACCTACAGAGTTGGTCGCTAGACAGTGGAAGCATGTTATTTTCTAGGACAAGTCATGCATTTCCTATGTCCGACCACCGGCCGAGTATACGTATGATAACCGCCAAAAGTGTCATTTGACCCAGACTACCTTCTTCCAACTGTTGATCATAGAGGAAGATATGTTATGATCTGGGGTTGGGGTGGGGGGCTACATCTTGGAAATCCGCCAGCACAATTAATAGTGAAGACTATTTAAGAATTTTATCTGATCAAATTTATCCTATGGTTGCGGAACTGTTTCCGGAGCGAAACACAATCTTTCAGGATGATAATACACCAACTCACACAGCTAGAGTTGTTACTGAAAAGCACGAGGAACATTCTAGTAAAGTTGAACATATTATCTGGCCACCACAGTCCCCAGATCTCAATATTATTGAACATTTATGGTGTATTTTAGAAAAACAAGTAAAGAGTCGATATCCTCCATTATCATCACTACAAGAACTGGAGACTGTTTTAGCTGAATAATAGGCAAATATTCTTTTGGAAACAATTCAAGCGTTGTACGAGTCCAAAATCCGTAGAATTCAAGGTTTAACTACTGCCAAAGGCCTACCTACCCCATATTAATGTAAATTTGATTGAAATTTTAAGGTGTTTCCATTATTTTGTCCAACCCCTGCACATACGTACATACATTCTTACACACATTTCATACACACAGACACACACACACACACACAGATACCTAGGATTCTGTATTTGATATTTCTTCAAAATATCTCAAATATATTTCTTTTAACCAATGAGACAAGTAGTTACAGTTGACTAATTAAGATATTGGTATTTTTGCCTGACGAGTCAAAAATATATTGAAAGAGAAATCAATCAAGTGTCAGGTGACTGTCTGTGACCAACGATACTTATTTCCCGTAAGTGACAGTGTTTTGTGTCCACGGATCTGAATATTTATTGCTCACTTGACTGGAAATTCGAGTTTGTTAATTTCAAATCAACCGTAACCGATCTGTCATGTAAGTTAAAGGTATTCAAGGCATGGTGCTCCTGTGTTTTGTCAGATGTGGTATACCTATGATTTGTCACACCGACGGTTATGGCGACCAGGATATCGGCTGTTCCCATCAACGGAACAGCCTGATCAATAGGCGAACGTGAAAGTGGTTGAGCACTCTACAGATGCGGGTACGGTTTTCTCCTTTCTCAAGGCGATTCAGCGTGACAAAGGATGCGACATGGTTGCTCCTTTGAAATACAAGTATTACTTTTTTTTTTGCTAGTTGAGTGGACTGAAGCAACAAGAAACAAGATGTATTGCTCAGCGACACAGCGCGCTGCCGTCAATCAATCACACGACCTTACGATAGCGGGACGAATATCTTAAACACTACGCCACGCGCCTTCATATCATGTGTCATTATATTAAATATATACCTGAGTGATTTGGGTGAGGTTTGGCGGCTACTTTTTGTAAGTCAGTTGGTCGCATTACGGTTCCCTTGTGTAACTAAATCCTGCTGCTGACAGCTGGAAATCGGGAGTGTCTTTAGAGTTATTTAACCGCTTCTCAGCAAGTGGTATGCCGAATTTGCTAGTGTACGAGGCTGAGTCAAAAAGTAGTGACATTTTGTTTAGGACTGGTATAATTACTAACACAGGAACATGTATCATACATAAAAATGAAGGTGGTCCTCTGTGTATGACGTCCCTACTTCTCAACATGGTCACAGTTTCTCTTAATAGCAATGTTCCACCTTCTAATGAGAGCATGTATCCCTTCCCCGAAATTCTGTTGACTCTTCTTTGAGCCACTTCTTCACTACAGTTTTCACTTCCTCGTCACTGCAATAATGTTTGCCTCCCAAACCATCTTTCATGGGACCAACGAGATGATAGTCTGAAGGCGCTAAATTATTCCAGTGACAAGGAAGTGAAAACTGTAGTGAATAAGTGGCGCAAAGAACAGTCAACAGAATTTTACGGGGCAGGAATACAGGCTTTCATTCGACGGTGGGATTTTGTTATTGAAAGAAACGGTGACTATGTTGAGAAGTAGGGATGTGATTCAGAGAGGACCAGCATTATTTTGATGTATAATACATGTTCCTCTGCTGGTAATTATACCTGTCCTAAACAAAAATGGCATTACTTTTTGACTCATTCTCGTATATGAACACGAAAGTTGCTTCGATGAGTGTCACTACACAGCATGGTTTCTTTTAGGGTGTTCTCCGTTGTCTTTGGTGTTGAAAACAGCCTAACACTTCGGGTTTAGTGAGAACCATACTAAGAAAAGACTCCGCGCATTACATATCCGCAGACGTCATAAGCATAGCAAATTTATAAGATTGTATTATTGGTCTAAAATACCGGTTTCAACTCTTGAATATGAATATGATCATGACGTTTACAGAGTTGTTAATGTCTATGCTCGCGCACCTTGGCAAATCTGGATCTCAAAATTTATGCCCTGAAAACATTTTAGGTAAGAAGACTGATGAGTTCTGTGTTGTAGTTTCGTTCCAGTTTTTCGTTCTCTAGATGCAGATTTATGATAGAAAAAAACCTTTCATGTAAGGAAGGACTCCATGAATGGACGTGTATGTTACATTATCATTCTTACCTGCATTAAGAAAAGTAAGATGTAATTGAAAAAGATATTGCTGCTATTTCTTCAAGTTAGAATAGCCATGTAAAAGTCGTTCATCGCTTGGTGTATGTTGTGCCATGGAATAAAACGCTGGATATCTCTCGCCAAATGTTATTAGTAATAAAATAGTAAAATGAAGGTGGGATAGATAGTGATTAATAGATATACAGAGATAAATAAATGCACATATATACATATATATATATATATATATATATATATATAATATATATATATATATATATATATATATATATGTATTATATATAATGCACATATATTATATATTCATATATATATATATATATATATATATATATATATATATACATACATATATATATGTATTTAAATAAATGTTTGGAGAGAGAGAGGGGAGAGAAAGAGTGGGGGCAAGAAAGAGTAAATATAGAGAGAACGAAAGCCAGAAAATCAGTTGGAGTTAGAACATGAAATTGATTAGATGGTCGGAACGCAATTTGATATTTTCCTGTGCATAGATCAAATGATTTCACATAAATAAACACAAGTGTGGCATAACAAGTATATTTGATTAAATGCATTATTTTATTCCATTATATATTATTACGTAATCTTACATAAATATCGAACGGGATAGTATCGTAATAGTATGTGCAATGGCTTCAAACATGAATCAAAACTGGTTTGTGGATTGCTCTCACTGGGAGGTTACGCTTTGGTCTACGGCGCACGCAACTCTACTTTATTTTAACTCATAATATGAAATGGCTTATACGGATGTGTTAACGGTAACAGCGAAGAGTAAACTAATAGGAATTATATTTGCCATGATGCATATTTTGCATTTATTAGATTTCAATAATAATTGTAGCGAGTTTCAAAATGGGATTTCTGCATTAATGTTTCTAACAATAAGAGCTGAACACTAAAAAATGGCTTCTGAACAGAATATAGTAAAGCCTCACATAGTAAAGCAACACACATACACATATACATACGTATAGGTGTGTGTATGTTGTGTGTTTTCGTGCGTATTTGTGTGCGGCTGTGTCCGTGTGTATGTTTATATACTGTGAGAGTATGTATGCATATCTATCTATCGATATATCTATCTATCTCTCTATCTCTCTATCTATCTATCTATCTATCTATCTATCTATCTATCTATCTATCTGACTATCTACATATATATATTTATATATATATATAATTATATAAATATAAAGATATATATATATATGTATATATACACATACATATATATAGGTGTATGTGTATACATACATATTTATTAATATATATATATACATATGCATATATATATAGTTAGATTTATATATATATACATATCATATATATATATATATACATATATATATTACATGTATGTATACACACACACATATATATATATATATATACATATATGATATATATATATATATGCATATATATATATATAAACAATTATGTATATATATATAATATATATATATATATATATATGTATACACCTATATATATGTATATATATATATATATATATATATATATATATATATATATATATATATACCAATTATTTACGTTTTTATTATTTTTTTGCAATCTAATTAATCAATGGTATTTGATATTTATTTTAATTTTAATATTTCTATCATATGTAATTTTTAGATGGTGTAATTTAATTGTTCATTTGGAATTGATCAAAGGTGTTTCTTTCTAATTTGTTATATATATACATTATATTGTGTGAAATTTGATTCAGTATTTCTAAATTGAATTTTTGCCCTGTAAGTTAGGATTAATATTCCCTGAAATAATTATTATATATATATATATATATATATATATATATACTTTACAGATATAGAGTGAAAGATAATTAATTCAATAAAATCAACAAATTCACCTAGTAGTATTTCGGTATGGAAAAGGACCATATTCGGTAAAAACTTATATAATTATAACAATAAGGGTTTGCAACAAGTTGCATGACCACATACCGAAAATTATATATATATAAAATTATATATATATATATATATATATATACATACTCTTTTACTCTTTTACTTGTTTCAGTCATTTGACTGCGGCCATGCTGGAGCACCGCCTTTAATCGAGCAAATCGACCCCGGGACTTATTCTTTTGTAAGCCCAGTACATATTCTATCGGTCTCTTTTGCCGAACTGCTAAGTAACGGGGACGTAAACACACCAGCATCGGTTGTCAAGCAATGCTAGGGGGACAAACACAGATACACAAACATACACGCACACACATATATACATATATACGACGGGCTTCATTCAGTTTCCGTCTACCAAATCCACTCACAAGGTATTGGTCGGCCCGGGGCTATAGCAGAAGACACTTGCCCGAGATGCCACGCAGTGGGACTGAACCCGGAACCATGTGGTTGGTTAGCAAGCTACTTACCACACAGCCACTCCTGCGCCTATATATATATATATATATATGTGTGTGTGTGTATGGGTGCGTTTATGTATGTGGATTTAATTCTCCCTGTAGAAGTTTCGTCATGATTTAAATACTCCTTGTATATAATTCATTGTATTTCAAGATTACTTAAACTGATATAATATCAACAATTTCCCTGCTGTTCGGATGTCAGATGTTTATTGGTTAAATGTATTAGATCAACATGTATGCACAGCTGTGAAGATCATTTTAAATTATATAAATTGACAATAACTCATAGCCATTTAATTCACTGCCCTTATAATTTACATCTGTCGCATTGCAATAATGATTAACCTGTTCACGTGCTGAGAGGATTTGCTCAGACTAAAAGGGCACAGTTTTCTCATGAGCACAGTACATCACCTGATCTGGGATCGAAACCACGAAGTTGCATGTAACACCCTGAAACTTAGGCTATGTGTCTTCACCCGGTATTATCATATTGTTGGTATATTGCCGGTATCCGGTGATACTGGATAAACAGCTATTGCTTTCTTACTTGTTTCAGCCATTCAAATGTGGTCATGCTGGAGTACTACGTAGAAGATTTTTTTTTTGCTGTGGTTGCTTAGCCTCTTATTTCAATCTCAGTAGTTATTTTAAGTTTATTGCCGACTTAATTAAATCTGCTCGCAGCGCTTCGTGACGTGGAATAAACACAGCCATACTGTTTTTTTGTTTTTAAAAGTTTTCCGGTATAAAAACACGCATACATACAAATACACACACACACACGTGTGGTTTTGTGTATTCGTATGTATCCGTGTCTTTGTATATATATATATATATATATATATATTATATATATATATATATATATATATATATGTATATTTATATATATACATATATATACATATATATGTGTGTATATATATATATATATATATATATATATATATATACACGCATATCAATAGATAAAGTAGATAGATAGATACATTACATACATACGTACAAACATACATATTCCACATCTTCCTCTCAACAAATCACTGTCAAGACAAGAGTCGGCCCGAGGCTCTAGTAGAAAATCGTTTCTCTGTTTGCCAGTAAGTCGGACTAACTCGTAGAACATATGGTTACGATCTGAACGTCTTAACCATAGAGCCATACCTGTATGTCAGAACAAAAGTATTTACTCGAAAGTAATTTTCGAGAAATCGATCAGACTGAGATAAATAACTCTTTGAAACAATATGCTGTGGTTTTGGGGCTTTTTTTAATATTAGAACCGCAGCTGTTGGTAGAATCAATACAAAATAAGACAACATGTGAAGTCAATGGCTTTATCATATTAAAGTTATCGCTGTGTATCCTGGTCAAGAGACTTCACTTTCATTGATTGAAGCCATCTAACTGACGATTATTACTGTTGTTTAATCTACGTTTAAGCTTTATCAAAGAGATCTCTAACTGACGAGGTCCAGCCGCGACCATACTGTATATGTGTATACTGTTCAACATATATTTGCTTTTGTCTTGAATATGTTGACGTATGCTTTCGCAGAAATAAGTGTAAACTACCCTACATATTCTGCTTATTTTGATCAACGTATTTCAACTACAGTTATCCATACTCTTCCTCAAACCAGCCAAACTCACGACTACATTATTCAATGCGTTCTCTTCTAAGAGAGAAGTGTTTGATTAAAATGAGATGTATGTCTGCTATCTCTACCATGTAGAATAACCCCATAGAAGCTTTACCAGAACCATAAAATCATAGCATGCGGTGGTGTGAATAGATATGTTTATGTACTTTTATTTCCTCCTCAGTCAGAAGACAAAAGTTCATATATCTGATCTCATCTATTTGTTTAAACGTGTTGTGTATGATTTGCAAGGCCCTCATTCATATGCATTTTCAGTGGCCCTATTTAGGTGGACCCTCCGTTTACATTGCCCCAAGTTGTATATTCCTTTCCTCGTTATAGCTAGATAACTTGCGATCACGGTTCTGCTGAAGTGGGACGAATTTGAGGTGAACAGCAATAACATATACAATGTTAATAAAAAAAAAATATATATAAGAAAAAATATATAGAAAGAAAATATATATAAAAGACAGCAAAGCTTCTACAACAATTGCACCTGCAGTAACATGCGGCATCCACTCATGTTAAAATAGAAAAATAGAATTCAGAAATTGATTTTGTTCTTCTATTTTAACATTATCAAAATTAATTACTTGAGTGAAAATACAAAGTGGATTACAGATATATAAACGTATGGGATCGTATCCGCACGTATTTACTTTCGCAGTGAAGGTTCACGAGACATTTATGTAGGTTTCGATGAAGATCAATCTAGCTGGTTTAATTTCTATTTATGAATGAATAATGATATTCCCCCCACCACTTCCCACCCCAAAACCGATAATATTATTTGATGTTTACATATCACAATGTGCTCAGATGTCACGTTGACAGGCAAAATGATAATTATTAAGTACCATACCAATACAACAGCAAATCTCAAAAGCTTAAATCTACGGATTTATAATATATGCGAGGAGCTACAACGTAGACCTAAAACTATGAGCTTTGAACTATTTTTCACTACATGAAAATCCTTTTGGAATTTAATATAAAAAAAAACAATCTTGTTTTAAAAATGGTTAATACCTTATTCTCCTCCTCATTTTCTGTGGAATATACTTTTTTATCATTTAGGTTAACTTTGCTTGTAGAAAATACAACAGATTTTACGATTCCATAATTCATTCAAACAGAATATATATAAGTATACAATCTGTGAAAAAAAAAAAAATTTTAAAAAGCAAAAACTAGTCTGTACCCATTGGCGAAAACAATATGAATTCATTTCCAAAGTAAGCGAACTTCCTTCGTATACGCAATTAATAACATTGAGAAAAGGCGGTGAGGTTACGTTTAACGTTCTATCTACAGATTAATAGAAAGTCAGTATTTATGACATGGTTCTGAAGCAATTACGAATAACTTGTGGTGCTTCTGTGTTATTGTTATAAAAGTCCCTTTTGAATTAATGCCTTTCACAAAAGCTTTCTGCTAGATAGTTGTTTCGTGTTCGATGAGAAGCGTTCGTGTATTAGAAAGATAAAAGTGTAAAGTGGCCGAATATAAAAGATATACTTTTTTTTTCCTAGAAAAGCAAATGAAGTCAGCATTTTAACATTGATATTATAAAAAGAGAACGGGTACATCTGTGATGCGAATATATTGTTAAGGGAACAGTCTTCTCAAAGGACGTGACAGAATGAATATGATATATATATATATATTATATATATATATATATATATATATATATATATAAATATATATATAAATATATATATACATATATATATATATATATATATATACATATATACATATATATATATGTTTGAGTGTGTGTACACATATGCACTTATATATGCATATATATATATGTATATATGTCTGTATTTCTCTCTGTGTGTGTATGTGTGTGTGTGTACATGTATGCATATGTATGTATGTATATATTACAATGATGAAAGACGTAGTTATTTCCAGATCGTGATGCTTCATGTATCAAAATCGTTTGATCATTATTCAGGATGCGCTTTCAGATCAAATGCCGCTGTGGAAATATTCAGAAAAATTAATATAAACATTACTAATAATGGTATTAAAAAAACTTGGAAATATATCATTAACTGAAGCTGCCTCTTCCTGTATGAATTTTGATTTCTGCTATTGTATTGTTATGATTGAAACTACACCATCCGATTTCAATTGGTGCCGTAATGCATCAGAGAAACATGTTTTCCAACTATATTTTTTGCAGTTCTCTTATTGGTTCAGAAGGAAATAATTGTATTTACATGAATGATGGAAGTAGTATTTACGCTTTATTTTTAGGCCTTCCTCTCTCTCTCTCTCTCTCTCTCTCTCTCTCTCTCTCTCTCTCTCTCTCTCTCTCTCTCTCTCCCTTGAGGCTGATTGGGTTTTTACGATTATTCTGTTCAAAGCGGGAAAAATAATAAAGCGTAGATGGATGAATTTTATAGCGTAAGGACAATTTAGTTGGGCAGAATGTGTTTAGTACAGTCTTTGTAATGGGTGCTAAAGAAGGGTTTAGGTACAGATGAAAAGGAAATCTGATAGGGTTGTATATAGCTTGCACGTTCCAAGGAGCAGAAGTTATTACAGTAACGATACAATTTATATATTATATCTGTGCACAGGGAAACTGATCCTTAAAAAATATTGCTTTGCACGGAATTAAATCAGAGGTATCTCATTCATAAAGACTTCCACTGTGCTTACACACCACTCACAATATCTTTTCTTCTTTCAGAGGCTGATCTGATTTGAATATTCAGCGATAATGTGCAGTTCTTCTTGCGGACGAACATTGTCTCTTCCTAGTTTGAAAGAATCAAATTTTCATGTTGTTCGGCACAATTTCCCGGTAGATTTCAACTGTAGTATCACAAACAAACACAAACACGCAAATACACATACACATACACACACACGCGCGCACACACACACACGCACGTACATACACATACAAACACACTTACACACACACACACACACACACCACACACATGCACACACGCACAAGTACACATGCACACACGCACACCACATACACGCCGTACAAACACAGAGATAAACACACAGATGTAGAAGAAACCGCAGATATCAAATCCAGAGTGTAGAACGATTGCGGGGAAAGAGAGCTTTGCTGCTGGACCAAACTGGCTAAAATAATAAGTAACGAATGAACAAAAACATTGTGGTGGTGTAGCACCCATATTTTGCTTGTTCATGCCTCAGAGACATTTAGTTGTCAATAACCTCCCTCCAGTTATTCAATAAATCCATGTAGATCTCTTTACTGGCTTTTGGCCATGCGGCACTAACTCATGATGGACGACGTAGTTCTGATAAACAAGGAAAACAAGAGCATATAACTGCATTTGAGTACCTCCATCTTGATCTATTTGGTCCCGCGCTATGAACCAACGAATTTCGCTTGATGCGCATTTCTCTACCGCTTATAAAAATCATCTGAACGTTTATTTCATAACCACTTGCTATGAACTTTTACACACGTCAGCATCTTTTACGGAGAGACGTTGTTGAGAAAGATTGTTTAAATTTGGAAATCTATTTTAGAAGAAAAGCTTCTAGATTTGAAACACAGTTATTAATCCTCATACCGCGTAGGAGTGGCTGTGTGGTAAGTAACTTGTTTACGAACCACATGGTTCCAGGTTCAGTTCCACTGCGTTGCACCTTGGGCAAATGTCTTCTACTATAGCCTCGGGCCGACCAAAGCCTTGTGAGTAGATTTGGTAGACGGAAACTGAAAGAAGCTCATCGTATATGTGTATATATGTATATATATATGTATGTGTGTATGTTTGCATGTCTGTGTTTGTCTCTCTAGAATTGTTTGACAACCGATGCTGGTGTGTTTACGTCCCCGTTACTTAGCGGTTCGGCAAAAGAGACCGATATAATAAGTACTAGGCTTACAAGGAATAAGTCATGGGGTCGATTTGCTCGACTAAAGGTGGTGCTCCAGCATGGCCACAGTCAAATGACTGAAACAAGTAAAAGAGTAAAACAGGGTTGTCCTGTGTGTTGTTGGAAATGACTCCGTAATAGTTTTCCTTATTTGAAACAACATTCCAAAGAAGCACACTGATCCTCAAAATCCACCCTTGACCAACATGAGTGAGACATCCAGCTGCACCAAGCCAGCGTTTAATCTAACACATGCAAATTAAGACTTGAATTAAGTGCATCATGTGACTATTATTTGATTATCAGATACGATACACTTCTTGGATTTAAGATATCAGTTGGCTCTGAGGCAGTCTCAGCATGCTCTCATCCTTCTATAAGCGCATGGAAAAGCAGTTCTTGTTAATCTTACCTGTTAATACATCACCATAGTTATTAAGGTAAACAGGAGCTCAATGAACTTGTTGTTAAGAAACGTTCGATATTTTAGCTCCAATTTAGTCAAATATGTATTAAGCAAAGACATAATCACTATATTTTTTTTAGCGTAGATGTGATTCCATTGCGGAGAAATTATCATAACAAAACACAGAGCGTGACTATTTTTCTCTACTTGCCTTTATAGAAAATATTTCTTTCAAATGTTAGTTCATAGTTCGGCAGTGGTTATAAACCTTTTTTGTGTGATCTATAAAATATATGCAGCTTTGAATTTGTGAGTTACAATAATGCAGTCAGTACTCATATGTGGCTGCAAAGCTCGTTGCAATATGCATTAAACTTCAAAAATATAGAATATTAATTTTCCTCTTGGTGTGGGCATAACGCCTTTTATTTCGAAGCCAAAGAACGTGTCATTGTGAATATCATTAGCGATGTAGTTAAAGTAATATGGCTAAAACCTGTGTACCTAAGCACCTCTGAGAAATAAACTTATCTATTTTCCTTAGGCGGTCACGTTCTTTGCTAGATTATTAAAATAACTTGGTGATATATCAAAAGATATAGCGGTAACGTGCTTAAATTTCAGGCTAAAGAAATTCATACTTATGTATAAATAATCTGTGAATCAAAAGTGGTGACTTTATATTATATTCTACAGATTGCTGCTGTCTTTAACCCACACTCTGTAAAAATGGTAAGATATTAACATAAAAAGCTGGTGAATGGTGAATAGGGAAATCTTATTGTTATTCAGAACAGAAACGTGGAATAATGTGTATAGAGATGAAGAGTGACATGTCTTCTAAAGGTCAGCATGCAAATACTCAATATATGTAGCTTACTTGTAAAATAAACTCATAGATCTCTCTTAAGTTTTATTTGTTTGTTTCCTTACGAATATTCAGCAACAAATGATGGTCAAATTACACTAACCGTTGTTATTTACTCAAAAGGCATGAGTTACAAAGAAAACAATCATTGTCCAATTATGATTCTTCACTAATTCAGCTGCTGTCTTAATATCCCTTCTCAATGCAAACGTGATCTCTTGGAATTTTATGATCATATTACTGGATACAATGAAAGAAGAGAAACTGAAGGATACTGCTGTTGAATGACAATAGAAGCATTCTGAAATTTTGTGGAAACAAAACACCGTAAAGGTCTTCAAAACAATTTATTCTTTTCGAAGACATTTTGTGTTGAGTTTTTATACTTTTGTGTATTTGGAGAAATTATTAAAGAAGTCAACATCATGTTTCATAAATAACAAAATAAAATTACGGGTTGTAAACAGAATTGAATTCCGATCTTTTCGAGAAAGAGAGCCTTGATCGAAACATTATTATTCGTTTCTTTATACAGCACATAACTTACTTATCGAGATTATAATAATCCTTCCTTCTAAAATGGAATTTAAACTCAGAACATAAACACGGACGAAATGCCGCTAAGCATTGTGCCCAGCGTGCTAACCACTCTGCCTTTATAACTGCTATAATTCTAGTAACAATTGGTGGTAGAGGATAAAATATAGATATCAGTAGATGATGCATGGCGCAGACTAAAATCTAAAATTTTAAATTTTATTGCTATTGCTTTCGAGACCTTCACTAGATTTCTCCAACTTTTTGTTACAATTTTTTATAAATATTACTGTTATAGTTAATCAAGCGAACATATATTTTTCAGAACAATTAATGGGAGATTCTTCTTTCCTGTAGTTTTATTTAAAATTCTTCAAAATCAAATAGTACAGAGGCTGTAATCTTAATAAGGCATCGCCCTACCTCCTATCTTCCAGAATCTTTCTCCATTTCTATTTTTCGACTTTGCTCAGTCTCCCATTTTGTGGTCTTTATTTTTCCGTTTCCTCCTTTTAACGAGACTTTTGCTTCATGCATGTCAACATTCACGAAAAACATTTTGTCATGACATAGTTGTATGATCGAAAAATTTCATTTTCTCTTTCTTAAAACTTGTCGAAGGGGGTTAATGGTTTGCAATCCTTTCAATAATTTGTTTCTAACAACTCTCATTAGTTCGACGTTCTGATATGGGAAGTGACGTATCTTTCCATGAATTTCTTTTGAAACGCTTTAAGTAAGGCAGAGTTATAAAATTCGGCGTTATCATTGAAAATGTGAACATTAGCAGATAACGTAGGCAATCTAAATGAAGTATACTTAACTAAATTCCTAGTAATTGCCCTAGCATTATTACTAAGTTTGGTCAATGGTTTATGATATGGGAAGTAAGAGTTACTGTGTAAGTTAAGCGTAATGTCTAAAAAGTTGGCCTTCGTCATATCATCATGAAAATCGATATTTAAGCCCGTTCTACGGAGAAATTTACCTAAACTATTCTTAACTTTTTGTACCTTTTGGTTGGAAACATTTTGAAGGTAAAGTAAACAATCATCACGATATAGACCTCCTTTAATGTTAGGGAACAGTTCTGATATTTCAAAAAGAATATATATATATATACAGACTAAATCATCTACTTGTGCTGAATCAGAACTTTCTATTGTAACATCAAAACCATCTGGTGTATCTTTACGGACTCACAACTTATCGTCAAATTTTATAATAGATTTTCTGGCTGCCAACACAACATTAATTTCTCTCTTGGTGAGACCAGCTTTTAATTTAGATTGGTTGATTCTCTCAATCTCGATACATTATAACAAAGGCAAGGAAATCTGTCTTCTCTGTAATTCTGAACTATTCCCCATTATTTTTTTCTAAACGTCTCCTAGTAAACACGGTTACCGATGTAAACATTGGCAAAAACACACCTTTAGTTCATATAAGTGACCTTTATCATTGTATATAATTTAAACATTAATTTTCTTTTTATATTTCACATTCACTAAAAATGTATTTTCCTAGTATATAAGGTTTTATCCCTCCTCTTTCTATTGGCTACCTCTGGCGTTATATCATATAACGTTGTTTTCAAACAGTATTAATTGCGTTCAGTTAATCATTATACATATCCATAATTTTCTGTTAAAATGTCTTATTGACGAGTTTCATTTCTTCACTTCCCTGAAGAGAAGATTACATTGTTTTACACCATTTTATTCCTTTGGAATAATATCAGTGATATCTTTGAAACATATGTAGGAAGTAAAAGAATTTGAATTACACCTGAGTTAAATTCCATTTATTTATTTATATATATTATACAAAACATTTCACGTAAACTCGAAGTTTCTACATTTAAAAACAAGGAGTTATAACCTTTTTATTTTTGTGATTTTTGCCACCCTGGTAACTATTTATCTATTTTTTCCGTGTTAATTGTTAACAAGTGAAAAATACACACACACACACACACACACACACACACATATATATATATATATATATATATATATACATACATATATCTATACATATATACACACACACACGCACACATGCAGGCAAACACACATGCACACATGCACAAATACGTGTATACATACATACGTATATGTATATATATGTATATATATATATATATATATATATATATATATATATATATATATTATATATATATATAATATATATATATATACAGCAACTTGTACTACGATATTAATGTTATAAATCTACTTAAGTATATTCTGCTTTCTTGTAAACCTGCCTGTTTTACAAAATATAACTATTAGTATTGATTTCATTAAAGCAAGTTAATTGCACTGCACATTCTTTCTTCGGGTTAATGAAATCGTCAAATGGAAACTGCGTAGAATCTCAATGTGTATGTATGTGTGGGAATGAGTGCTTTCATGTGTTTTTCAACTGTTATTTATCTTCTACTAGCTGACCATGTATATTAGTCTGTTCTATATCTCTCTCATTAAGAGTTTCACCACACTTCCCACTAAAAAAAAAATACTAACAAAAAATAAAGAAGAAAATGATTGAATAAGTACCAGTGTCAAAATATGCATTTAAAAAATTTAATAATTTAATCGATCAGTGCTATTATACTGGCTCAATGTCTGGCCGTACTCAGCGAATAAAAACAAGTTAAATAACAGAAGAATATTTGCAAAGACACATACAAACGTACACATATATGTATAATCGAGCTGGCAGAATCGTTAGCACACCGGGCGAAATGCGTAGCCGTATTTCGTCCGCCGTTACGTTCTGGGTTCAAATCCCGCTGACGTCGACTTTGCCTTTTATCCTTTCGGGGTCAATAAATTAAGTAACAATTACGCACTGGGGTCGATGTAATCGACTTAATCCGTTTGTCTGTCTTTGTATAGCCCCTTGTGGGTAGTAAAGAAATACATATGTATAATCGTATATTTTCCATGGCTTTTTAGCAATAACTAATATAAATAGTTTGCAGTTGTAGTCTTTTTGTTGGATATTTGCTCTCCCTATTTCCCACCTCTCCTTTGAAAAATTGCTGCAAATACAATCTTTACGTTCGAATCACCTTCAGTTACATGAGTGTCAGCTTTGTTTTGTCAACCCACTGTTTTCCCTAGATCTGATAATATTTCTTCACATCTTCATCATTATAATTACCTGTTGGAGAATAAATTTCAATGATTAAATGGATTATGGCTCAGCTGCTGTCCCATAGTGCATATAAGAGAATCGGTGTGCATTGCATGGCAGATTTTAACGTATTGTGTTGGAGCTTGAAAGCTGCATTCATTATATGATTGCTTTCCTTCCCTACTAAACCATATTTTATTCACGTTATCTGCGGTGAAAGTTCCACGTTTTGTTCAGCGTGTTCCAGCAACCCCTATCATATTCAAAGAATAAACCCTTATCTCAAAAGTTAGTTGTTGAATACTATAGAACGCAAAACTGTTTTTACTCAGTTTTCGATTGTTGATTTGATGCTTTATTGTAGTCATTGGATTCGCCGTAGAGAAAACATCAGTGTTCTTTTTATTCCCGTTATTAACTGGGTAGGGCATTGACGTTTGCTGCATTTTTGCGACGATTGTTTGAGGATATTATCTGGACGCGCTTCATTTTACCTCATGTATTCTATGTTAAAATTATCAGTAAATTACAAGAAGATTTGTTAATGCTAATCGTCCAAAAGTGAATTATATTCAATTATCAAAGCATGTGTTGTCATTTCGTTTTTATATTTGGTAACCAATTATTATTATTATTATTATTATTATATTATTATTATTATTATTATTATTATTATTATTATTATTATTGTTTCTATTTCTTCATGGAATACCAGCTTAATCGTTGCTTTTATTGTAGTCGGGCTTTAGATCTAGAAATAGAAATATAGTTTATAACTATACTACTTAATAACATTTTCCTTCTATGATATATAAAATTACTGTCAATGAACCAACGAGGGGGCTAGAAAAAGCAGCCAAATGAATCACTTCTGCAATGTTTCAAAGAATAACTAAAACAGAAGGATCCCGATGGGTAATGTCTGTAATACACAGAAAGACAAGATGATCAGCATCCAGTATATCAGAGCTCATAACCCAGACTATCATGATACAAGCAATCATTTCTTTCTAAGGAAAAAATCTCGAGAATTTTTGAAACTTTACGGAGTTGTTTCGAAAACGATCATTAATAGATGCAAACACAATGTAATGATTCATGCATCTCTCAAATTACTGCAATTTAGGTAAGATCATCAGAATAAAAAGGTTTTACACTTTCCCAGAAAAACTATTAAAAAACTGTAAATGTTGAAACTCCACCGGTAGAGCGTAATACTTCAACGCTATCCGTCAGTAAATCATTCAATAGTGACAGAAATATTAAGAGGAGACTTTACAACTGTTCAAATTGGGATTAAGTGGTAATTATTTTTAGCAGTATTTATAGTGAACTAACTTTTAAACACGAATTTCATATTTAAACTTGACATGAAGAAACTCCTTTTAATGGAAACATACTGAGACTTTTTAAACCCAGATTATTCTATCCCTAAGAGAAATCTAAATGAACCTTACGATGCAACAATTGCCATGAACTGTCAAATTACGGCAGATTCATCGGTTTGAGAATATTGTGTTACAAAATTATCCGCCGGTAGTAAATTGTGAGTATAACCCGTCTGTCCATTGGTAGTACAACCTATCTGTCCATTTAGTATTGGGTTGTTGCAACTGATTCTCCAGCTGATGACTACAATTTTCATTATGGGAATTATCGATAATAATGTTTCCAAGTAGTACAACAACAAACATTTACCCGATCCTATAGTTGCTGCTAACGGAGCAAGAGTTAATGTAGGGTGCACAGAAATTTCAGGTCATCATTTTGAAGATGACCGATGTGCAGTAGAAAGTGTTGCTGCACAGCTAAGGTAAGAACATTTGGAAACCCTGTTATATGACAAGTAAGCTTTTGATAACCGTTGGAATAATTCGAGATAATTTCTTCCCCGGAGATATGACAGCAAGGGTATTAAGCGAAAAAATCCCAAGAAATATTGAACAGAATTATGCAAAATAATAAATTTGGAATTGAGCAAGGCGTGTTATATTCATTTAAATTCAAGCAGCAAGGAAAGATTCATGCTCATATACTCATAAATTTGGGCATAAAATATAAATTTATGCCCCAGGCAAAATTTATCCGATGGAGCGTACGAAAACCATATTATACATATACCGACTCAACGTTTGACATAAGATGGTTTTAAAATATATGATTTACGACTCCTGTGACATTTTATTTCCTAATGCGTTATGCAGGAACAATGATAAATGTTGTGAAGTCTACTAATGTAAGGAATTTAAGGAAAATATTGAAGACATCCATTTTATATTCGGTAGCCAAATATCACAACAATACGGTTGGCATCAAGTACACTGTGCATTTCAAAAGTAAAAATCACACCGTCCTGCAATCCCGATGATATCACAAGATACAAAATGTCGACTCGCAAGATGTTTCTGGTGACAAATCGGAAATTGATACATTTGATAAGAATAATGAGAAATTGTGGTAAACTTGGCTGAATAAGGCATCGTAATAATAAAACGGTTTCAAATGTTGGCACAAGATTAGCAATTATGGTGAATTGTTCGAGTCGTTTAAATTCACCCCGGTGCTCAACTACTACCTGTTGACTACGAAAGGAGGAAAAAATGTCGGTTTCGGCAGAATTTGAACTCAGAACGTAACGGTAGACGAAATACCTATTTCTTTACTACCCACAGGGAGCTAAACACAGATGACAAACACGGACAGACAAGCGGATTAAGTCGATTATATCGACCGCAGTGCGTAACTGGTACTTAATTTATCGACCCTGAAAGGATGAAAGGCAAAGTCGACCTCGGCGTAATTTGAATTCAGAACGTAGCAGCAGACGAAGTACCGCTAAGAATTTCGTCCGGCGTGCTAACGTTTCTGCCAGCTCGCCGAAATACTGCTAACCGCTTTAACCGGCGCTGCAACGATTCTGTCAGCTCGCTGCCTTCAACGTAATAATAGTAATACTTCTCCAAGATTTGAGTCAAAAGATTGGATTTATAATATTTGTACGTCTACGAGTACGCTCAATGTATGGGCTTTATATATTTACAGGTAACAAAGCTACGGACAATATCCGATGTAAAACTAGACTTACAGCAGCACAATCTACCATTTATATATAAAATGAGATTTCCAGGTGTTTCTGTAATTTCAATGAACTAAACACACTGTAAAGCTGTTTCAGACATTTCGCAAATATTTTCGACAAAAGGGTGACGAATGCACTCTAAAAATATCAAGGAATTGGTAAAATTCGTAATTACACATTAAGTGGTTCAAAAGTGAATAAGCGAAAAAAGAAACATACAATAAAATATCTTTACAAGGAATGTTCTAATCATGTAATTATTGCATTAAATGGTTTCACTTGGTTAGCAAGGTTCTTCATATGAGCTCATGTGTTGAAACAGATTTTGCTGTATATCGTGGGTATGTCAATGGTAAGGTCGCAAATAATGACAAAATGACTTTGACAAATCATGCTGATTGAGTGATCGACGAAATAAATACTAGAACAATTGATTACTTAATTGGTTAAAGGGTAAGCCAATTGATAATAAGTAAGAATAAAAGAAGGAAAATGGAACAAGCGCAAGTTTTAACTTGTAGCATAATGAACCACCCGAGACACAAAAAAATTACACAAACTATTTGTAGAACAGGATTTTTGTTTGTATATATATATTCAGTGTGGAGGCGCGTGGTTTAGTGGTTAGGGTGTCAGCATCATGATTGTGGTTTCGATTCCTGGACCACGGCGAGGGTTGTGTTCTTGAGCAAAATACTTCATTTCACGTTGCTCCAGTCCACTCAGCTGGCAAAAATGAGTAACGCTGCAATGGACTGGCGTCCCCTCCAGCTGGGAAACACGTACACCATTGAACACGGGAAACCAGGCCCATGAGCCAGGCTAGGCTTTAAAAGTGCGCATTTATTGTTATTATTAGATATATATTCAGTAACAAATAAGCCCATCACTTTTGATGGGTACCAGATAGTTTACATATGAGCAGCTACTTGAGTGGCTGTAATCATTTAATATAACCAATTAAACGATATTGAAATATATGCTAATTTAATCAAATACATTATTTTTGGTTTTATTTCCAATTGCCTGCAGTTTCAATCGAACACTCCTAGCATAATTTATGAAGTGGCTAATCTAAAATAGAGGAAAAACTATTTAGGATGTGAATATTTGCTCTATAATTCTATCAAGTTTTATATGATAACATACGAGCGCACACACGCACACACACACACAAACACTCACACATACACACACGTACGAACACACACAGACACACACAGACAGACACTCGCACACGCGCACACACAGAGTAAATTTAAGGAATTTTATTAACATACGAACTGGCTCTCAACGTGTAGCTTTTAGCGTTGAATATTTTATCTAGCCAAACAAAACTCATTAAGGAATTTCGGATGCATTTTGCCATTAGTTATTTTAACTCTCTCACACACACAAGCATAGACACATACATACATACATAACTACATACATATATACATCTAAAAATACCTACATACACCCACATATGTATATGTATATGTATATATATATATATATGTATATATATATATATATATATATATATATGCGTGTGTGCGTGTGTGTTTGTGTGTCTGTGTGTGCGTGTGTATATTTCTGTGAGTATGTGTTTAATATTAATGAGACATCCCAAATGAAGAAGAATTTTCAGGTTGAATCATGCCTCAGCTAAAAATTCTATTAACTTTTATCTTCGTACGAACTATATGCGCTATTAATAAACTAATTAGGGTTGAGCGATAAATATTCAGAAATAATAATTGAAATGCAGCAAATATTTCATGAGAAACAATGAAAAAAATATCAATTTCTAATCATATATTCATTTATTCTATGATTCATGTCAGTAGTTGGTTTAAGATTTGACTTGTGTGTCGTTTATCTCCATCGAATAGGCTAAATGCAAGAGAAACCGATATTATGGTGCCGTTTCGAGTTTCAGCTTTGGTAATTTCTGTTAATTTTTTTACGGGCCTTGGGAAAACCATAAATAGGTTATTTCATCTACTTCATTAAAATATTTACTCTCAGATATGAATGAATCAGGTGCATATAGGATTCCCATTGGAATCAGAATTAAGTTGTATTCTAAATGTAAATTATAGGTGTTACCTATATTATAGGTGTTACCATTTAACTATAGGTGTTATCATACATTATGCGTGTGTTATATTGCAATACTACACAATGGCTGTGTGAGCTACGAAATCCTCGTCGCCACTGTTATGTTGCACGTTCGGATGCCTCTACTACTCAACTCGACTCCGCTACTCCTCTGTTCTAGTCTTCTCCCTCTATATCTACGTATTGGGCTAGCCTACTTCAACGTCCACACAACAACGTGTTACCATTTAATTCAAATTACAGCATTATGATATAGGAAAAAAAAGGAAAATCAGCTCACCCTAAAAGAATTAAGGCATTGTTTTTGTCGAAAACGGCATTTGTATCTAGCACGTTTTCTACAAGCTGCTCTCGGTTCGCTATGGTGCAACATTTTCGCTTGTTCTCTTTCCATCTCTTTAAATACTATAACAGAGTAAGATATCAAAATGATCTGAACATCGATATGCAACAGAAGTCCCTATCGGTTCATAAAGTAAGATTAGGAATGTTTGTTAAAAAGCATTAGGCTATTTGACAATCAGTCAAGTATTTATTGGTTATTTTTTGGTATTGTCTCTACATTACGTCCATGCTGAATGAACTTAACTCTTAGAATCAAGATCGGTTTGTCTAAGTATGTTATGAAGGAGAGTATAAGCCACTTGCTATAATTACCATAGTACCATTACAAGTTATTATTTCGCTTTCATTCATGAATCCCCTTCAGATTAAGATGTGTATCTATATTTGAAATGCTTCAAGAATGAGAACTAGTTTGAGATTTGTGAAGAAGAAATGCATTCTACAAATTATCAAATATATTAGAATTTTGTTTACAGTAATTCCTTGCCATATCGTGTTTCACATATCGCGTTTTATTATTTAGGCTTACGTCGATTTCTCCGCGGTGTTGTTTTGCATTTATAATAAAATTAATATATACGAATTATAAATATGATATTAAAAAAATTACATTGCAGTATTGTTTCTACTTCGCGGATTTACCCCTATCGCAGGGGGTTATGAAACGTAACCCCCACAATAGTCCAGAGATTACTATACATAGAATTTCCTGATCCTCAGCTATAAGGTACGAAGAATTTTGCTACAACTATTGAGCGTGGAACTTCGCCGTTTTCTTAAATATATCTTGAATATAAAAGGAAGTGTGAATTTAGTAATAATACTGGAACTAAAAATTAAATTCCCTTCAATATAATGGTGACAGAGGATTGGAATACGATTCCAATTCTGTAGAGAGAATAAGCGACAGAAATCATTATAGTGTTCGAGTTGACTACAGAATTCGTTTTCTAATGAGACCCGCTCTTGAACTTATGTGGGTTACTGTATATTTAGCAGGACCAAATTTCATTAAACTTGACTGTATTTTAATTGCACTATATATGAACATGCATATAGACACTCACACATACACTTACATATCCTTCGATTGAACAACGCTATACAAAAAAAAAGAAGGAAATTGCAAATGTTGCACCCATCCAAAACATTATATACAACTGGAAAAATTAACCAATTGCATTTCATATGATATACAATATGACAGACAACTAGAGGTTGGAAATTCAGACAATTCTTTCGGTGGGAATTTATTTAATGTAGTCATAAGGAATTACTTCAGATTGCATAAATTTCCGACCTCATCAGACGTTATTTAAACGTTGCATAGCCTACAATACTAGTTATAATTAGTTGACTATGAATGGTTAACTAAGTTTAAATAATGCGGGATCGGATAGGAGAGGTATGTAATATGATATAGTCTGTTATGACTACATTGAATATATTACCACCGGAAAAATATTTCGGGAATTTAAATCTCTACTCGTCTGTTATTGGTTATACATTCGCCCCAACAATGATGCAGCGAGGAGTTAGATTAGTGGTAAATAACTGAAATTGAGAATTACCAAACAACAGCATCCAGTGGCTCTTTTTGATGCCAAATCCAGTGAATTATATAGTCTGCTCCTTCTGATTCTTTCTATCCCAATGATAGCCTCTTACAAGTTCACGTGACTCGATGCAGTAAATCCTACGAGCTAAACTAATTATACATAAAAAAATATATTTATGTGCATGTATGTATGTATATATATATATATAATATATATATATATATATATATATATATATATATATATATATATATAAATATTTGTGTGTGTGTGTGTGTATGCAAGTATATATTTATAAAACTATACATATCTGTGTGTGTGTTCGTGTATAAATGTATGTATATATACGAAGGCAGGTGGAATACAAACAAACAATTGTATTAGTATGGCGCTCAGGAATATAAATAAAACAAGTCTTTTACGTTTCGAGTGTACGCTCTTCAACAGAAAGATACACAGAAAAGAAACACGGAGAGAAAAAAGGAGAGAAAAAATGCGTGCAGAGGCTAGCGAATCAACATATATGAACTAGCAGTATCGCCCGGTGTTGCTCGGGTTTGTAAGGGAATTAACTATATAAGCATTTTTAGAGATGTAAAGTATAATAGTCATCTCAATATGGCTAACCACAATAGGGGGGGGTCTTACTGTAGCTTTTTACGTTCTGAGATTTTAGAGAGTTACTTCCCTTATATATGCCAAAAATGCATTAAAAATGGGAAAAATTGATGGTAATTTTTTTTTTAAATCGCAGACTCATCGTAGACGCGCGCTAATACCCAGAAGGGCTCGATATGAATCACGACTCTAATATACCCGGTTCTGGTTAAACTGCACCGCAAAATGTGGGAGTAGTTAGGAATCTAAATTGTAGGAGACAGACAGCACACAACCTCACTTTTATATATAAAGATATGCATATAGACACTCACACACATACACATACATATCCTTGAATGAGACAGGCGATTGATATAGAGACAGATAGACACAGGCATACATACATACATACATGCGTGCATACATACATGCGTGCATACATACATGCTTGCAAGCATGTATGCATGTATGCATACATACATACATATATATAAATATATATATATATATATATATGAAAAAACAAGTCAAAAATAGAAAATGCTAAAATAATTTTATAGTGAACATTTCAGTACCGGTTTCGGTCATTTTGAGACCTTTTCAACTGTAACGATTAAATAATTAAATTTAGAAAAATTAGTTGACTAAATTTAATTGTTTAATCGTTACAGTTCAAAAGGTCTCAAAATGACCGAAACCGGTACTGAAATGTTCACTATAAAATTATTTTAGCATTTTCTATTTTTCACTTGTTTTTTCATAGATATCAACTCGTGTGTTCCTTTTCACCCTTATACATACATATATATATATATATATATATATATATATATATATATATATATATATATATATATATATATATAGACATATGCATAAATATATACATAGTGCGAGGTATACTTCAGGACATATTTCTGGATTTAATAACAAATTTACGGAAAGAAAATTCCAACGTATTCTCATTCAAATTTATCTCTATTTATCCCGATAAGATTGCTTCAGTACAAGACTGAATGAAACTTTTGACACGCCTGCTGCGAATGGTCACTTATTCATTTTGGACAACACTTATGCAATACCAATCATCAGTAACTGTATGCTAGTCTACAGCTGTTAATTCATCTCCGTTTTGACAACGCTTTAAACATGATAGTTCATGGGAATTAAATCTGACCCGATTATTTTCCTTTGTATTTCATAATGTTGAAATCTACCGGCATACTCCAATACAACGTTGCATATGTCAACAATGTGTGTTGCTTTTCTATTCCTTGTGTTGCCAGTTTACCTGTCATGGTCGCTGTGAAAGCAAATAAAGCGTTTGGAAAGGATTTAAGAGAATAATTCAGGAAAAATTCAGTTTACAGATAACATTCTTTGCACTTTTTAATTAGATATCTATACGTATGTGCACACACATGCGAATGCACGGACACTTATACAGATTCGCGCGTGCACGTATCCATACATATCTATATCTATCCATCTATCTATCTATCTATCTATCTATCTATCTATCTATCTATCTATCATCTATCTATCTATCTATCTATCTATATCTATCTATCTAGCTATCTATCCTTCTCTCTCTCTCTCTCTATATATATATATATATATATACATATATATATATATATATATATATATATATATATATATATGCATATATATATATGCATATATATGTATGTCCATATATGTATGTATATATATTATATAAATATATATATAAATATATATATATGTATGTATATGTGCATGTATATGTGTGTATGTATGTGTGTTTGTTTGTGTATACATACATATATATATATATATGCGTATATTTATGCATATATATACATATATAGGAGTGGCTGTGCATATATTTATGCATATATATATATACAGGAGTGGTTGTGTGGTAAGTAGCTTGCATACCAACCACATGGTTCCGGGTTCGGTCCCACTGCGTGGAATCTTGGGCAAGTGTCTTCTGCTATAGCCCCGGGCCGACCAATGCCTTGTGAGTGGATTTGGTAGACGGAAACTGAAAGAAGCCTGTCGTATATATGTATATATGTGCGTGTGTCTGTGTGTGTTTGTGTGTCTGTGTTTGTCCCCCTAGCATTGCTTGACAACCGATGCTGGTGTGTTTACGTCCCCGTCACTTAGCGTTTGGGCAAAAGAGACCGAAAGAATAAGTACTGGGCTTACAAAGAATAAGTGCCGCGGTCGATTTGCTCGACTAAAGGCGGTGCTCCAGCATGGCCGCAGTCAAATGACTGGAACAAGTAAAAAAAACAATATATATATATGTATATAAATGTATATATATATATAGACAACTGAAGAAATTGAGGTACGCCTGCATCGATGATGAACATGTCTACGAAAATTTAGATATTCCAGGTTTAGCTGCGATTTAATTTACCTGTGTTGAAAGAAAACTTATATCAATGTGAGTATGATACCATGGATGTAGTGCAGTCTATGAATTTGAAGAAACTCGTAAAAACCTGGTACTTTGTAATAACAAAAGCGGAATGAAACCTGTAACATATTTCAGTAGAAGATATATTTCATTCTTCTCTCTTCCACCTTCGGAATAATGCTGAAGGAAATCAATATTAAGTCCATTACTTTTATTCATACCCACACACACACACACACAACACACACACACACACACACACACACCACACACACACACACACACACACACATATATATATATATATATATATATATATACATAAACACTTGTGTATATATATATGCATATAATATATATGTTTATATATGTGTGTCAGCACAGACACTCATATGGGTGTATATATATATATATGTATATATGTATATATATTTATTTATGTTTGTATATATATAAATATGTATAATATATTTATAGATATAAATATAACTTTATGTGTATGTATTGTGTATGTGCGTACGTATGTGTGACAGTGTGTGTGTGTTTGTCTGCATGTATGTATGAGTAACTACACGCACATATTCGTAAACATTTATGCACGAATATATATTTTTGTGCTATATAATAACACAAAATAATATTTAAATGAAGATATATAATTTGATAACTGTGAGCCATTGAAACCAGTACGGCTGGTGACGTTGTCAGCTTATGAAACTATAACTTCTGCAAATCACCCTCACACACACACACATACAACTGCACGCACACGCAGGCCCGCACAAGACTGAAGACGTAAACACACCCACAATGAAATTGAAAGCTACATACAAATATATGATTTATTAACTAAAACAACGTGATTATGTTCTTTGACAGCCAGATAATTTCTGTTTCATTTTTCACAAAAGTAAATGCGGCATAAGTTATAAACTTCGTCTGTATGTTCGATTAATTTTATATTTGATTTCATCGTTATCATGTAATTATTGTTTTTGTTGCTGTTCGCTTACTCTTGTAACTGTAATAATGTTTGTTGCCGTTGCTGATGCGGTTTACCTTAGAATATTTTTCATTGTTTTTCATATCTTTCCTGTGTCTTTAGAAAGCACATAGAACACAAATCTAATATAGTTAACATATTTAAGCAAACATATACGTACATGTACATATGTATACATATCTACATACATACATTCATGCACTACTGTATATATATATATATATATATATATATATATATTATATATATATATATATATATATATATATATATATATATACGTGTCTGTGTGTATGTGTTTCAATATGCATATATAGATATAAACATACATACAGTTATCTATTTATTTATCTATCTATCCTTATATATACATATTCATAGTTAATACAAATCAACAAACAGTTGAAAAACAAAGAAAAGAAAGTAAAATGGAACATATCGAACGTGAGGACGAGCACAAGAAGTACATTAATAAGACGGTCGGTGAGGGGAAAGTGTTGTTAATATCTAGAGCATAGCTCTTCGTCGGAACAAGAATGTCGAAAGAAGGAAAAATCGCCAACAGTCCACGTGTGGTTATATATATATGTGTGCCTGTGTTTGTGTATATATATATATATATATATATATATATATATAATATATATATATATATAATATATATATATATACAAATACACGCGCATCACCCACATATATTTAGTATTCATAAAGCACAGTATGTGTGTATCTATTAACTAACGCATACATTTCCGCAATTCTCAACCGATTTTCACCAAACTTTACACACACATTACTTTTATTCCAAGGATATGTTCAGCACGATAACATTTTCCCCATTTTCCCCGTAAATGGACAAACCGGGAAAATCGGTGGTTTACATGAGTTTTTCTTTAATTCGCTGTATGTACATAGTTTTCTTGTATATAGGGTCTTCCATACTTTTTAAATCTATATGGTCGTATATAGAGAAATTTTTTAGTCGTTTTCTCATATTTTATTTATTTATTATTTATTAATATGTTGTAATTGTTTATTACAGCTTGGTTAGAAATATTCTAAAAGTGAAAGGATTTTGTCTATTTACTTCGACTGACTACGTGAGACGGAGATTAAAGTGACTAAGGATATGCAATACCAAACAACCTTAATCTCCATATTTAAACCGTATTAAACTTTAGCAAGCTTACATTTACCTATTCTGAGTTACTAGAAAGGTGATGTTCCCTTCCCTCTCTTCAATTTGTTGACACGTTTGTTTAAAGATGCTTCTTTA
>NC_042999.1:66160688-66163188 GCF_006345805.1 Octopus sinensis | reverse complement strand
TTCCATCTTTATTTTCTGAGTTCAAGTGCTGCCAATGTTGACTTTGCCTTTCATGCATTCGTGGTCAATAAAATAAGTACCAGTTGAGCACAGGGTCGATGTAATTGTGTTTCGATTTCATGGAAATTGCTGGCTTTGCGCTAAAATTTGAAACGAATATTATCTATGCTTTAATAGTTTATTTCCTTTCCTTAGTTTATCTATTTAAAATATAATAACCTAATCTCAACTCAATTTATAAAGGATAACGGTTGTTTTATCAGAATCATTTAAACGTAACATCTTTGAATAGGGACACTGATTTAGATAATAATATTCATTATTCTTAAGCTTTCATTTAGCATTCTTTTCCGTTAGGTAAATTTTCTAATAAAAATCGTTTTCCATTTCCATTCATTAATATTTATTTCGATTTCAGAACATAACTACGTTAGCAGCGTTACATTCTATTTCAAGACCTTTCTTCTCTTTCATCATGGAGGTTAAATTAATATTTGTCTCTCTCGCATTTATGTTTCAACGTGAGGTTTTATTTCATTGAATATTAAATAGTCATACGGATAGTACACACATACAAACACAAGCACAAATACATCCAATTGAAATGACAAAAACCTACAAGAACCAACTATTACATCCGTAAAATGCAGTCGTTCGTTCGTAGGAAATACATTCTCATGGGTACGTATACTTTCAATATACACTGGCTGATTTCATACATATATTTCCATTTCAATATAGAAAATTTCTTTTCAAATCAAGTAATACACTATTTCTATTCGTGATGATATTCACATTCATAGTGTACACGGACAAACATAAGCGACAGAGTTCAATATAGATACACAAAATTATTTGCAGCCGATTTATATTCATTAAGCATATAAAGTGTGTTCAGTTTACCATTTTAGTTATAATTAAGATCTTCCATTAACAAATACACAATTTCGATTGATCAGCACCCACATATATAAAACTTGTAAACAGTTTTATTGAGCCCTAGATCTAGATGGTGACGTCTGTTATCTGTGTTCTCTGGCGTTTATGTAAGCGAGATCCCAATAGTCTTCTTGACGGGACACCGGTCAGTCGCAGAGCTACTTATTTACAACTGAGTGGAGTGGAGAATTTTGAAATGAGTTTTTGATTTGAAAAACAATAAATTGGAACTAGAATCTAATATCTGTCAATCGAGACTACATCAGATCAATCAGTTGGTCACATGACTTCGCTAGCTTTATTCGTTTAAGAATACTAAAGAGGATTGCTAGGGTCTCTTCCTCTTGCACAGCTACCACTCGACAACTGCACAGGTCCCCCGATCTTCTTCTTCCTCTTCTTCTCCTTCTCCTCCTCCTTGTTCTTCTTCTTTTGTTCTTCTTGGCCACGTGCCGGTGGCACGTAAAAAGCACCATCCTCTCGTGGCCGTTGCCAGCCTCGCCTGGCCCCCCTGCCGGTGGCACGTAAAAAGCACCATCCGATCGTGGCCGTTTGCCAGACCCGTCTGGCACGTAAAAAGCACCTACTACACTCACGGAGTGGTTGGCGCTAGGAAGGGCATCCAGCCGTAGAAACTTTGCCAGATCAGACTGGGCCTGGTGCAGCCTTCTGGCTTCCCAGACCCCAGTTGAACCGTCCAACCCATGCTAGCATTGAAAGCGGACGCTAAACGATGATGATGATGATTATTATTATTATTATTATTATTATCAATAGTAATAGTAGTAGTAGTAGTAGTAGCAGCAGCAACGGTAGTAGTAGTGGTGGTGGTAGTAGTAGTAGTAGTAGTAGTGGTGGTGGTAGTAGTAGTAGTAGTAGTAATAGTAGCAGCAGAAGCAGCAGCAGCAGCAGTAGTAGTAGTAGTAGTAGTAGTAGTAGTAGTAAACCTAATTTCGAAATTAGTATTTATGTAAAAATATCAGACTAAAATTTTTATTGGGTTTTCCTTCGACTGGAGAGAGAGAGAGAGAGAGAGAGAGAGAGAGAGAGAGAGAGAGAGAGAGAGAGAGAGAGAGAGAGAAAGAGAGATGCTCTTAGTTGTATGTTAAGGCGGTGAGCCTTTGGTTCTAGACAAATTTTGCATTCCTGTTATCGCGTGCATTTACTTCTTTTCGGCGTAAGACATTACTATCTACAGTTTTATATGATTGTCAAATTTCTCCGAAATTGTTCTTCCAATACATTCAGTGACTGTCCAACGCCAGACAGCATGCAACATTCACGTTAAATTGCGACGCATTTAATCTCAACACATTTAACTACTAGTGAATACCTTACATTTTTCGGTAGCATGATAACATGGGACCATGCATATACGTATATAAGTATGCGTATATATATATTTCCATTAAAAAATAATGGAAACACCTTAAAATTTCAAGCAAATTAAATTTAATATGAGGTAGGAAAACCTTTGGCAGTAATTACATCTTGAATGCTACGAGGTATGGACTCGTACAAAGTTTGAATTGTTTCCAAAGGAATGTTTGTTCATTCTTCT
>NC_042999.1:66138188-66155688 GCF_006345805.1 Octopus sinensis | reverse complement strand
GAGCTTCAGATGTATTGAATTTGCCGCAAATTATGTTGTGGTTTTAAAATCCAATGTCAAAATTTTGTCGCTTTTCCAGTGATGATAAAAATTATGACTCTTGTATACTCATATCGATTTATTCATAAATTTCATTATGCCAATACTAGAAGTCTACATTTTAGCAACTAAATAGCAGTCCTTTGACAGTCACTCAAATACTGAAATAAGAAAAAAATGTTCTGCAACTATTTAATTATGGGCTTACAAATTTTAACATCAATTACGTCTGATGATACCATTTCCCACATTCATTCTAGGGTTGATAAAGTTACGTTGTATTGAAGGAGAAAAAGATGGGTCATATAATCGACTGCGACTGTATTATAATGTGTGGCCTGGTGCCAATGTCTATAATGTATATTAATTTAGTAAAGAAGTCACACGTCATCAGTGATCTGTACAGTGTGTTCCACCAATGGATTCTGTAATTTAGTTTTTCGATCAGTTAAGCACGACTATGAATTTATTTGAAATATATATCACTTAAGCACCTTTAATTGTATGTGTTCCTATAATGTATCTATATTTTCAATTCAAAATATACGATATTGTCTAATCGAGAGAAAACGAAAAGAGAAAATAATTAACGCTAGGAGCACACACGGACACACACAAATCTATAAATATGAATGTGCATATGTTTGTATGTATGAATGTATACATACATAAATATATGTATGTGCGTATGCATACACACTAATACAGACATACATACAAAAGCACATGCATACATATATATATACGATTATACATATGCGCATATAGTTGTATAAGCGCACCTATGCAAGGTTGCACACTAGCTAATCATTCCAATTTAGACGGTATTTTACTGGGAATCATTGTGAAAAGGCGAATAAAGTGTTAGTACAGATTTAACATTTAATTCTATAACAATATTCTATACAGAAGTCAAATATACGCGCAGAAAATGTAGTATTAGATATTAACTAAATTATCAAGTTGTTTTATACAATAATAACCTGATACAAGTATTGTGTAGATAAAATTTAATTGTCTATGTATAATAGAATACAATAGTTATCGGATATCTGTATGCTTAGTTAATATTCAGTGGCTGGTTTCAACTGAACTGAGACATTGCTCCACTATATATATATTGTATAAGATTGCTTTTTCATTTTAATTTTCTCTCTCTCTCTCTCTCTCTCTCTCTGTATAATATTATATATATATATATATGTCTGTGTGTGGTGTATGTATATATATATATATATATATATATATATATTATATATATATATATACATACATATATATAATTCGTTAACAACGAATGATTATATAAAATTGAATTTCTCTGTTCATTGACGTAACGATATATGATATGTTGATCTTTTTCATTCCATAGGTAACTGTTTACATTCACCGATATATCTTCCACTCAATTAATAAAGGTCGTTTTTTTTCTATCTGTCTGTTTGTCTATCTATCTATCTATCTATCTATCTATTTATCTATATCTATAGCAATCTATTTATATAAATATAAAATTGAATATAAATATATATATCCATCTACGTATCTATCAATGTGTCCATCTATCTGTCTTTCTTTCTGCCTGCATATATATCTACCCACACAGACAAAGATGCACACACATACACACACACGCACGTGTATATATGTACATATAGAAAAGACTTTTCTTAAGATAAAGTCTTCATATTTTATCATAAGCAGCTGCTTCGTAAAACATTTCACCAGTTTTCAGGGAGCTGCTTCCTCAAACAAAATGAAGAATTGGGAAAATATGTAAGCAAACATATTGGTTAATTCTTCGAATTGCAACTACTTAGCCTGGATTAAATGGTTGACTAAAAGTAATTAAAGTCCATCTGGCATGTGTCTATTCAATTATGACACTCTGAATAGTGATACATTAAACTTTCCCTTTGAAACATCATTTATATTTTCAAATTTTCCGTATCATACGTGTAAAACACACAAATGTATGAAAGTTGTTAAGGACCATTGATACTTGAAATTGCCTTAATAAATATTAAAAAGGTGTTCCCCAGGACACAAGTGCCACACACTGCAGAGCCATTGCAATGGAAAGCGATGTTCTCTACAGAAAGTTTCAATAAACATGTGACTCTTAATAAATTACATTTAAGATTATATGTACATATATATATTATATATATGTATATATATTATATATATATATATATATATATATATATTGTGTGTGTGTGTGTGTGTGGTGTGTGTGTGTGTGTGTGTGTGTGTGTGTGTGGTGTGTGTGTGTGTGTGTGTGTGTGTGGTGTGTGTATGTGTGTGTGTATGCATGTACACATAATTATAAAAACACTTTCCATACCGAACTACTCAGTAAAATTTATTAATTATAAATTAATAATTCTTTACCCTATATCTATAATGATATGTATGTATGTATGTTTGTGTGTAATATATATATATATATATGCATACATATGCAAACATATGTATATATCTATATGTATATTATATATATATATATATATATATATATATATATATATATATATATAATATATATATATATGCATGTATATATACATACAAACACACACAATGTATATATACGTATAGTTAGTGTTGAGAAGTGTTACTTTTTGAAAGGTGTGAACGTGTAAATATATTGCGAGATTGTTATTCGAACAGGATTATTCATAAACCCTGTATAGCATTGTGTTCGCTATTTTTATTTTCGTCAAATATATTTTAGCTCGAATATCTAATTCCTTACTGATATACACCGGTGGCAGCACAGACACGAAAGCTACTCTAATTATACTACTGAGGAAATTTGTTCTGTGTATACTAGGGAAACAGCTAAGGTTTTATTTCCTACAGTTGTTTTCGTTAATACAATTTCTAACATAATTTTATAGCATCTACGTTATTCAGTTGCATGACTTATCTTTTACTTACTTCAGTCATTGGACTGCGGCCGTGATGAGGCATAGCCTTCAATGGTTTAATCAAACAGATAATCTAACCCAGTACTTATAGTCTTTTTAAGCTTGATACTAAATTGGTCGGTCTTGTAACTGAATCGATCAGTTATGGAAATGAGAACAAAACAATAACGACTTTCCCGGAGTTTAATGACAAACAGATAAATTAATACGTACAACTTCACGAATATAAACGCAAATATATATATATTCCACTTGTATATTTCTTGCGGTATTATTCTGATCAAATATGCACGTGGTTGAGATGGACAATCGGATTTTGCTTCGTATACATGTGTAAATATATGTATAAATTCGTATTTATATGCGTTTATATGTATAGGTATGTATAGGTATTTTCATTTTTAAGCGTTCAGTATACCCTACTGATAAATGTAGTGTAGTTATTACTAAACCAGAAATCTGAAAATTTAGGGTTAACCATAATTTTACGAAATCTTTTTTATCCATTTTCCTGGCATTCAAACTTGTGCTCATGGAGTGTGAATTCAATGTGGTTTATAGTCATTTGACATCTATTTCTAGGATATATGTGCTGTTCCTTCAGTACCCTTAATTATAGTTATAACTGTATAATTATGTATTTATATATTAATTTTACCTATATGGTTTTATTATATGTTGCCCACTTATAAAATCACGAATTTCTAATGATTTGTTTCCTTAATTATGTATGAATGTATATGTTTTCACTCTGGTCGTTATATTTACTGCGGTATTATTCTGATCAAATATGTATTTGGTTAAGATGGAGAATAAGATTTTACTTCGTATATACGTTTAAATATATGTATAAATTCGTATTCATACGTGTGTATTTTTATAGGTATGTATATGTATTTTCATTTATGAACGTTCGGAATACCCTACTGATAAAGGCAGTGTATTTATTACTAAACCAGATATCTGAAGATTTAGGATTAACCATAAATTTATGAAATCATTTTTATTCATTTACCTAGCATTCAAACTTATGTTAATGGAATGCAAATTCAAAGTGGTTTGTATAATAACAATGATCTTACGATGGAATTTGTAATTATTTAACGCATCGCCACCCGTGTCTCCACAATTCCTTAAATCTCTATAAATTCCGTCCAAGGATTATTTTTATTATTATTATTATTATATTTATCCCACATTATATCGGTATGACTTGATGCAGCCACAAAAAGCTGGTTCACTAGTCGTTGGTCGACATAATGGAATAGGTACTTTATTTGCATATTTAAAACATTACCATAAAGAAATTTAAAAGATATATATATATATATATAAATATATATATATGCCTATCCTGGTTCCTCATCACCCATTAACAACCGGTGTTAGTATGTTTACGTTCCTCTAAGTTAAATGTTCGGCAAAACAGAACGACAAAATCAGCTCGAGGATTTAGAAAACAAAAAAGAAAAAAATTAAGTACCGGAGTCGATTCATTTAACTAAAATTCTTCAAACCAATGCCTCGTATACATATATATGTATATATATATATATATATATATATAATATATATATATAATATATATATATAATATATATATATATATATATATATGTATATATATATATATATATATTCATTTTTTTTCATTTTATCTAGTTTCAGGTCACGAGCTGTGGCCGTGCTGTGGCACCGCCATTCAACAATATATAATTATATATATATACATATACATACATATATATATATAGTGAGAGAGAGATAGAGAAAGAGACAGATATACGCCAAATACATACATACATACATACATATATATATATATATATATATATATATATATATATATATATATATATTATATATATATATATATATACATGTAATAAGCCCTCAGTCCCTTGTGTCCATACGCCAAATTCCCTCCCGTCTCATTGGTCAGTCTCGGGTTATAGTAGTATAATGAAGGTGCTTCTCAGTGGAACTAAACACGAAGGTACACATTTACAATACGAGCTTATTCACTACGCAGTCATGCCTGCACCTATTTATAAAATGCTAGAGATTTCTGACTGCAGGGCATGAATATTTAAACTATAGGAGGGGATTATATTTTCTAATATTCAGACTTTTGCCGTTATGAATATTAATCTTTAGCAAAACGTCTGTGTTTTTCTTTGCAGCGTATTCTAAGTTTGAAGTTCCCGTCATTAAATGTGTTGTTGACATAAGGTGTTAATTGGACAATTCTTCGCTAAACCAAAAACTGTTTATTCATCACCCATTTTCCCAGTGTTTCTTTTATCTTTGATCTCTTACTTATTTCATCCATTAGACTGCTGCTACACCGAGGCACTGCTTTGAAGAATGTTAGTTAAATGAATCGACTCCGGTACTTAATTTTTTTCTTTTTTGCTTTGTAAATCCCTGAGCTGATTTTGTCGTTCTGTTTTGCCGAACCTTTAACTTATAGGGACGTAAACACACAAACACCGGTTGTTAAGGCGTGATGAGGAACCAGGATAGACATAAAGATGTACACGCACACACACACGCACACATTAACATATATATGATGCTTTTTTTCACTTTTCATCTAACAAATGTACTCACAAGGCTTTTGTGAGCTCGAGGTAATAGAGGAAGACATTGAGCCAAAGTGCCACGCAGTGTGACTGAGCCCGGAACCATGTGGTTTGGAAGCAACTGTACTACCGCACTGTCACACGTGCACCTACTGGAGGATTGTTCATATTTACGTAAACATACTGAAACTTTCAATTTACTTTATTTTACACGGTAACAAAGCATTATTCTACAAACAGAAGTGACATTTTCATGCCAGAAATTATGGAATCTCAAATATCTACAAACACTCTTCCTAATTTTCTCTGTGTGTTTCTTCCTTTCTCTCTCATTTTTTATTGCTCACAAGGGGCTACACACAGAGGGGACAAACAAGGACAGACAAATGGAATAAGTCGATTATATCAACCCCAGTGAGTAAATGGTACTTACTTAATCGACCCCAAAATGATGAAAGGCAAAATCCACCACAGCGGAATTTGAACGCAGAACGTAGCGGCAGACGAAATACCTATTTCTTTACTACCTACAAGGGGCTAAACACAGAAAGGACAGACAAACGGATTAAGTCGATTACCTCGACCCCAGTGCGTAACTGGTACTTAATTTATCGATCCCGAAATGATGAATGCAATTACGACCTCGGCGGAATTTGAACTCAGAACGTAACGGCAGACGAAATACCTATTTCTTTACTACCCACAAGGGGCTAAACACAGAGGGGACAAAGGAAGACAGGCAAACGGATTAAGTCGATTATATCGACCCCAGTGCGTAACTGGTACTTGTTTAATCGACCCCGAAAGGATGAAAGGCAAATCGACCTCGGCATAATTTGAACTGAGAACGTAACGGCAGACGAAATACGGCTACGCATTTCGCCCGGCGTGCTAACGTTTCTGCCAGCTCGCTGCCTTCCTCTCTCTCTGCCTCTCTCTCTCTCACTCTCTCTCTCTCTCTCCCCTGACTTAATATATATTTAGGTTGGGAAACAAAACCATTTTAATGAAGCTTAAACTAATACGTGTTCAAGTAATCCTCAATCTTTACATCTCAAGTCAGTCTTCAGTCCAGTATATTTCTTTCTTTAATTTGTTGTGGTGTTTATAGCTATTTGTAATACCGTTGAAGATGCCTATCCTATGAGCCATTATCAATGTTATATGTCTTCTGTCTCTAATTGATGAATATATAAACAATATTGAATTAGATTAAGTCATTATAAATGACATATTCTAAATTAATCGCCCGAGAACTTGTGATCTTTCTCTGTCGGAGAAATATATATTCTATTATGCTGTTTTAATGTGAAGCAAATAAATGGATTTACTGAGTTCTTCCATTGATACTTATTGACATTTTGCATCCACGAACTTATTAACGTATTCTATTTCTCACTAATGTTTAAATATTAAAAAAGTAACTCCTAATTGATCGACTCTAAGACTTAGATCATGGTCTTCTTTATACTTTGCACACGATATGGAAAGCAGACAAATATCGCATAATTTTTCATACAAATGCCCGAATATATCACGTATATTGTGTACAACAAGTGAGTCGAGGGATACATTGATACATTGCCTAAAGGTGCATCGGAAACGAATTAAATATATATAAATATATATCGATGAGTTTACAGATATTTTTGCTAATACATCGATGCGATTCTTCCTTATTTTAATAGTTTGAGTAGTTGGTAACGTGAAACTGTCATCTATTATTCAAGGGACATTAGGTTCTAATAACTGCTTTTAAACCATGGCTACTTGGTCAGGTATAAAATTATACCCGGGCATATACTAATATTCAAACATTACAGTCCAAACATTACAAACACTTAAGTTAAATAAGTAATCCAAAGAAACTCTTGTACCTAAAGTCCATCTCTCCGATATAGTCAGGAGCAATATGAAATAAATAACATACACATGCAAAAACTATTAACGGCAGCAGTACCATCATTAGTTTCCATTCGTTGTAGTTGTATGTAAGCGACAAACGCTGAAGGAGACAGACTTCGTTATTAATTTCACACTCACTGCCTTTACTAGGGAATTCATCATCAGTATATCAGAACATGTACTATGAACTGTATGTAAAAAGCTGCAAGAATAACATAGCGGTACTACGAGAATGTAAATCGAATTGTACACCTATGTTTAAGCTCTGCTTGCCAACTTGGGGCAACAAAATTACAATCATTCGACTATAGAGATTAAAACGTGATGACATTTCCTGACATAAAATTTCCACCGACTTAAGTTTTAAATTGGTAGAAATTTGTGTATGGATGTTAATCACCACAGGATAAACGTTAATGTCCCAAATTCACATCCTAAAATTTTTACTAATTCAAAAACAAAATGAATGTTTAGCGACAACATTGTTTCGAAGTGATGTTAAAACTATAAGTCTGGTGAGAGGGAAAAAATCTTGAGATGCAAATCTTACAAAGGACGTTTTCATTGCTACTTTTGTCCAGATGGACTTCGAGCATAAATATAACTTTTGTAGACAGAGTTAGGAATTATTTGTAGATTCGTTAAAAAGTGATTCGTAAATTAACTGTGTTATTGAAATTTTATATACTTCTGTGATGACTTACAGAACATATGCTATTGTAACTTTTATTTCAGTTGTAATAATAAAATCAAGTTTTACAACCCACAATAAATATTAAGCTGCCTTCTAGAACGTGACAGTACCTACGTTCGACTCAACTTCTCATCAATAAGTCAAAAGGAAAGACTGAAAGAATTTAATGCAGATAAATTTCAGCATGGAAGTTAAATTTACATAGGAAAATATACCGCAAAAAACAGATAAATTTTGGCGTTAAAAGCGTTGATCAAAATTTAATATGATTTAACTAGATCAGGAGATGAAAGTAATATGAGTGGGCTTAGAAAAAATTAGTCTAGACTCTAGACAAATTATTCCTAAGCCCACTAATACGACTAGAGCGTCGAAGAATTTTTAAAGCATCATAAAATTAGGTAAGTGCGATTTTACTACAGAATTAACATGCAGTTTACAGTCCCGTTTATAACTTTGCTTTCATTTGATATGCAATGATTCAAAGGTGCTATACACATTTAATGAATAGCGTGTCCTGAATGTTGACACACATTGTATTAGTTGATATTTCACAGGAAAAATTATTGATCATGTTTGTTTTAACTGAAAGCAGAGAAACAGTATTTTGATGTGTTTAACGACTAAAAGAAAACACAAATTATATGCACATTTGTATTTCAGGCAGGACAATTTTATTTTGTTTCGCATTTAGTTTTGCAGCTAATATATTCCTCGACTTCGAAGATAGAGAAAAAAAATCTAAGAAGAATATGACGGAAATATTTATGGAATGACTTAAAACGGAAACCGTAAAAATGTCAGAATTATGCTTCCATGATAAAAGAACAGACAGAAAAAATTAAAACGATCATCATACCATATAAATGTAAAATTTTAAATAACAGATTATTCGTTATAGTCAAAAATATCTAACTCGCCTTTAATAACCGCTATTTTCTTATTTATACGATAACAATACGAAGTTCAATGATAAAATATATGCAAACATCTTTGCTTTGAACAGGAAATAACTGGTACTTATTTAATCGACCCCGAAAGGATGAGAGGCAAAGTCGACATCGGCGGAATTTTAACTCACAACGTGGTGGCAGACGAAATACCGCTAAGCATTTCGCCCGGCGCGCTAACGTTTTTGCCAGCTCGCCGCCTCCAATATGTATGTATTTACATTGGCGCGCGCTGGGGGCTTGGTCGGCCCCTTGGGCTTGCGTTGTACTGCTTGTGCGTTGTGTGCGTGGGCGCGCTTCGTGTGTGTGGGCTTGCTTCGGATGTGCGCGTGCGTATGTATGCATACATACCCACACACTCGCGTGCATCCCTACCCACATACATACACGCACACCTACTCACACACACACATACACACACATACCTGCACACACACACACACACATACATACACATAATACCTACTTCAGACATACACACACACAGACATACACCCATACACTCACACTCACACGCATACACACACACACATACACACGCACACGTACACATACACACACACACACACCTACATACATACATTACACTTGTATACACACACAATTACATTCATACACACACACACCTACACAGCCATACCCTCACTCAGACACACACATCTACCTACACACACACAAACACACACGGACACACACCCATACATACATCTACACACACACGCCTACACACATACATACACACATACATAAACACACACACATACACATATACACACATACGCACACACACATATACTTATACACATGCACACACACACATACATACATACACCCATATACATACACACACACATACCCACATACTCCTATACGCACATACATACACACAGACATACACACATACACACTCACACAAACATACACACACACATACTTACACACACACTCACCTGCACGCGCACACACATGCATGACAAACACCCATACACTCACACAACATACGCACACACCAAGATAAACACGCACACGCACACGCACCACACACACCTACACTCCCACATACATACACACGCACCTACATACACACACGCACGCATACACACATACATTACACACGTACACACACACCTACATACACATGCATACACACACACACACAAACATGCACGGACACACCCAGACATACACACATACACCTATATACACACGCCCACACACCTACATACACACACATATACACACGCCCACACACCTACATACACACACATACATACACACACATACACGGACACACCCATACATACTTACATACATACACCTATACACACACGCCCACACACCTACATACACACACATGCATACACACACACACACATTACGCACACACACACACATATACGCACATACATATATACCCACACACATGCACACACACACACACGCACATGCATGCATGCATGCACACGCGCACACCTACGCGCATACACACACACACACACGCACGTACACATACATACATACACACACGCATACATACACCCATACACATACATGCATCCTACACACACATACATACACACTCACACATACATACACACACACACACTCACTCACACACCTGTATGTACGCGCACACACATGCACATACACACACTTCCCCAACCCACCCACATACATACATACACACTCACACACATACACACACACACACACACACGGACATACATCTATGCACACATACATACACACATACTCACATACATTCATCGGACACACTGCCACCCGGACATACACACAGACACACTCACACATCCACACACATACATACTTACGCACATACTCGCAGGCTCGCGCACGCACGCGCTTGCGCCGGTTCGCGTACGCATACGCTCCGCAGGCACCTCGCTCTTGGAACCGACAAGACCTCCCGCCCGTTCCTGGGACCGTCGCGTGTCGTTGGGTTTTCCCACGCCCGCCTCCGCGGGACCACTCTCCATCTTCCCCTCAGCTGGAGTCCTTTTTCCTTAACCCCCCCTTTTCGTTACACACACGCGCACACATATATACACACTTTGCTTAAATATATACATTACTCTTACACACATTCAATCTACTCGCCATTTATACCACCACGACACTGGACACACCACACCACTACTACTCAACAAACGCTGGCACGCTACATACGCCCCCACCCCTTCCCCTCCCTCCCTTCCTCCTTCCTTCTTTTTCTTGCTACTGACCTTTGTCTGCTAAGCTGACTACTATCTCGCCCTACCTCACACGCCTACACACAGACGCACACACTAACACACACATATATATCTTTTTGTTTTCATCTCGCCTCACACACACACATACACACACGCACACGCACACCACTCACACACACACACATCTGTTGCGTTACCAACCTCGTCTCCACTCTTTTGCCTTAAAAACCCACTTTGCTCTGTTTCGTAAACATCCGCCTTTCACCATGTGCAACTCGTAAACACCAGTCGTCTTTTTCTCTTTCCCTGTTGCCCGCTCTGGGATCTTTCTTTCCTCTCTCTTCTTTCTTTATGTTTCCGACGAAGAGCTCCGCTCGAAACGTCATACCTCCCTGCTTCCTTTTCCTGAGCGCCTATTAATAATAATACTGTAATTGTTCCATTGTTGTTGTTTTTTTGTTTCCCGTTTGGATTAAAATTATATATATATATATATATATATATATATATATGTGTGTGTGTGTGTGTGTGTGTGTGTGTGTGTGTATGTTTGTGTGTGTGTCTATGTATATATGTATATCTATCTGTCTATCTATATATCTATCTATCTATTTATCTATCTCTATATATTTACGCGCGCGCGTGTGTGTTATAGATGTTATTATCGCTGGATAGTCGGTGAACCTAAACTATGTTCATCAGTCTTTTTCACAGCTCTTGCTTTAGTCTTACTGGGAGTCTAGCAACCTGCCTTCTATACAATCCTATTCTAGTCACCGACGATCCGAACATGCGACATATAGCTATATATATATATACACATATATATATGTGTGTTTGTGTGTGTGTGTAAAAGGAGATAGATAATAGATAGATAGAAACGGAGGGAGAAAGAGATGGAGAGAGACGACGAGAGATGGAGAGAGAGAGTGAGAGGCAGAGAGTGAGAGAAGAGAAAGGGAGAAAGAAAGAAAGACAGTAAGAGTGAGAGAGAACTATGTCCTTAAGTAGCAGTCTCGTTAAAACGTTCATTTAGAAGAGTACAATATGACGTTGTGACTATTTTTGAATTGTTATAAAAGGTAACTACATTTCACGTAGCAACAATTAAATACGAGAGCAGACCTAAGAACAGTTAGGCACAATTGTCTGTCGTCTATGTATAACTAGATATCAATGTTTATCGAGCCACATAGAAGAGAGTCTTAAGTTGAAACGCGTGTAGTATGTGCAATCTCGCAAATATTAGGTTGTATAGATTGAACCAGACACTATTTCTAATTAGTAACCGAACCGAATGATGATATACTCTATAGATGTCAAAATATGTCTGTAGTGATATCACATCGCTCTTACCAGCCGTAGTGCAGTATATTTCACTAGGATGTAATCAGGTTTGATTAGTGAAGTATCCCAACTTACGGGAATACTGCATTAAGCTTATATATACTCCACACACATGAAGACGGCGAGCTGGCAGAAACGTTAGCGCACCGGGCGAAATGCTTAGCGGTATTTCGTCTGTCGTTACGTTCTGAGTTCAAATTCCGCTGAGGTCGACTTTGCCTTTCAACCTTTCGGGGTCGATAATTAAAGTACAAGTTACGCGCTGGGGTCGATGTAATCGACTTAATACCTATGTCTGTCCTTGTTTGTTGCATCTGTGTTTAGCCCCTTGTGGGTAATAAAGAAATAGGTATTTCGTCTGTCGTTACGTTCAGAGTTCAAATTCCGCTGAGGTCGACTTTGCCTTTCAACCTTTCTGGATCGATAAATAAAGTACCAGTTTCGCGCTGGGGTCGATGTAATCGACTTTATCCGTTTGTCTGTCCTTGTTTGCCCCCTCTATGTTTAACCCCTTGAAATATATGTATATACTCCACACACACATGTATGTATGTGTGTGTATATATATATATATATATTTATTTATTCATTAGTCAAGGACATCCCAACGTAGTTTGATTTTCACATTTAATTATTTGTAAATGTTACAATTTTACACTATCGAAATGAACTATTACTTTCATAAACACGGTGATTGCGTAGCGCATGAAAGTACTAGTTTATTTCAATAATGTAAAACTGTAAAATTTGCATATGATAAAACCTGAAAATCAGAAGTTGAAATTTCATTCACTAATATATTCTTCTATACACAATCAAACAAGCTCTGATATATATTTTCATTTTTCATTTTATCTAGTTTCAGCTCACGAGCTCTGGTCATGCTGGGGCACTGCCATTCAATATATATCTTATTATGAAATATATATATAAGAAATTTTTGCGTAACAAGATAAAAAACCAAGGTTGTATAGATATTAGAGCATTTATAGATAGAAGGTCTTACAGCTGTTTCTTGGGTAGTAATTAATAATATCCCTTCATCGAAGACGGTGTGAGAGGAAAACTTAAGTCATAGCTAGTTTCAATGTGATACAAAATAGAGAGTGAGGTAGAGGAAAGAAACTAGATGTAAGATATGAATGGATATTGAAGTTGTAAATCCGTTTTATAGGCATAATGGCATATATGCAATATTCCTATATCCTTTGAGTAAAACCTAAAAGTCCAACAGGAACGACTCATATTAAACTCTGTTGGATTTTTGGACTGTACACATAGGATATTGGAATATTGCGTATATAACATTATGCCTATGAAACGGATTTACAAATGACCCCACTGTCGTGTTATGTTGGTATTCACGTCTTAGCCTTGGCTTGTCTATTATGCTACCGCTGATAGCTCCACAAGACAATGACTGTGTGTGTGTGTGTGTTTGTGTGTGTGTGGAACGAAGCAACTCCTCCATAATCCATTCACCAATTGACACTGTCTCCGCCAAATTTTTCAGTGTCTCCACCGCAGCTTATATAATCAAGTCGACCGTTTGTCACTTCCACATTGAGCAGTCTGTTTTTGTGACTTGGTGGTAACTCGAACTCGTATATATCACGTTTATTTATTGTCCACAGGGGGCTAACGGAGAGGAGATAATGCAAGCACATGTGGGGACATATAACACAAAATTAAAAATAAAATTTAAATATAATTATAAATATGATAATATGAAAGAAATATAATGAAAATGAGAATATGGAAATCTGCTGCTCACCCTACGTCGAGCAGCAATAGTTGTGGAGGCGCAATGGCCCAATGGTTAGGGCAGCGGACTCGCGGTCGGAGGATCGCGATTTCGATTCCAAGACCGGGCGTTGTGTGTGTTTATTGAGCGAAAACACCTAATGATCCACGTGGCTCCGGCAGGGGGTTGTGGCGACCCCTGTTTTATTCTTTGGCTCCAACTTTCTCTCACTCTTTCTTCCTGCTACTTGTCCCCGACTTCCTACGCAACTGCTGAGCCTGGATGCGCATTCATCCATCCGTCGATGCTCTCGGTGTCGGGGGTTGACCTGCTTTCTCTTCTGCGGGTCTTACGAATAGCAAAGGACCACGTTTCGGACTTCTCCCACTGGACGAAGACCGCTACGCTCAACAGCTCAACAGCTCAACAGCAGCAACAGTTACTTCATTGTGAGTCCCTTTATCACGTCGACACCATATTTCACCAGTAGTTCTTCACATTGTATATTATCCGGTATATCTTATATATTTGTTGTCTATATATTTCCCAATATTTCAAACCATTTTTTTCTGTTTCTTCACTTATTCCATCTGTCCTTCTGAAAACAGCATACACATATTCCCCCCTATTATGTTCTTACATCCATCTGTACACACAAATCTTGCTATCTTCCAACTCGTAACCCTCTGGATTAACTCCTTATTCCGTCATTATGCAAGCGTAGTTTACTTTTTTGGGAAGGGGATTTTTTGTGCTTTGATGTGACAGCTATTCTTCTTTTTAGCTTGTCTAGAAGGGGAATGGGTGGGTTCGGTGTCTCTAGGGAGAGGCTTATATAATCAGGTCGACCGTCTGTGCCTTCCACACTGAGTCGTCCATTTTTGTGGCTTGGAGGAAGGCCCCCTCCTTCTCTAATATTGTAGGAAACAAGGCTAAAACGTTCACCCCGACTATTACAATCCAAACTATAAGTTTAAGAATTGTGCTAAAGTTATAGAACAAAAATACCAAGATTATTCTAATACCAAAAATACCAAGAATATTCAAAAATGCCAAGAATATTCTACGACGCATTAGATAACTTTTTTCCCGGTAACGAATAAATACCATAATTTCTTTAATAAACGAAGAATCGCGTTCTTCAACTCTAAAAGTTTAGTTCAAATTATAGACGTCCACATCACCAAACAAAATTCGAAAGCACGGGACAATAACATTACTAAGTTAAATAAAGATGAAGACTAAATGAAAGTAAAAATGATAGTAAAATGATTAATCCAAATTCTATTGAAATCAAAAAAAAAATGGACAAAGGGAGACTACTCAATTAAATAACTATAGACGCTACAATTAATATATATATATATTACATGTATTATATATATATATATTTTTTTTTTCTTGAAGGGTTTAGGTGAAAAACTTTACTCAACTGCTTATTAAGAAGTCTAGTAATTTTTCTACCGGATACTTTTGCCGAAACGTTAATAAACGGAGACGTAAGCCAGCTATCATGGTTCAAGAACAACAAAAAACATATACATATACATATGCATATGTACTTAATGAGACTTTCCCAAATTGCTCTGCAGGATCCTGAACCCGAAACCATGTATACATGTATTAACCAAATGTGCAAATATGCATCTGTGGATATGCAAGGCTGTAAGGAAGTGTATGTGCCTAAAAACCTCTATTTAGATTAGTGTGTGTGTATTTGTAATGAGATGAACCAATGCTCGACCCATTCGAAATGAAACCTATACCCAGCGACTCTATTGTCATATATATTATAAACACAAAAAAGTACACTTGAATAAGAATAAAGAATAAAGAAGAAAGCGTTGAATAAAGAATAAAGAAGAAAGCGTTGTTCGTTTAAATCAGTTTTAACTAGATTTAGGGCTTGTTGTTTCCGCATCGTAAGCAGCGAGAACAGTGTTTGTCAGACGAATAATTCGTTAGCGAAGACTACCATTATTTCTTTAATTGGGTTTCAATTCAAAAACAGAAAAAAATCTCTATTTTTCAGAAAAACTAATCGTGCTCTCCTGCTAAATTTTAATTTTATCTCCTACAATTAAAACGGCGATATATAGCAACCCCACACACGTGTAGCAAGGCGAGGCCTGGAAATGCATTATATACATTAAATTATTAGACCTTAGTTCCAAGGACATAAATCAGTAATATTCAATACTGAAATGAATATAAAACATATAGAATAAAATATAAATAAAAGTATTAAATTATATTTCACAGAATTATCTTCCCGTACGATTCGAAAATTAACGTTTACTTTTAGAACCTAAATCAAGTGAATTATACAAAGTTGTATATGTGTTATTATTTTTTTCTTTTCTTTTACGCATCAAAATTTTTATTTTCAGTATTTAATTCGAAGTAGAATAAAGTATGGCATTAATTATAGGTCTGATAATGATATATAGCCTCTGTTTTATAGAAAACGAAACGAAGAAAAGTTGCTAGGGTTTCCCACCATATCAACATACTGTGTGCGCTTCAAATGTGTTTCGTCAAGATTTAAGAGAAAAGTTCATGAACGGAATGTATAGACGAAGCTGTCTTCCTTTATCAGACGAAAGTTTCGTGATTAACATAGATTATATATTGTATACTTTTTTATCTATGTATATATATATATATATATATATATATATATATATATATATATATATATATATATATTACATATAATGCATACATATATACATACATATATGTATAATACTTATATATGTATGTGTGTATGTTTATATGTATATATATATATGCATACATATATATTTGTTTAAATGTAATATATATGTGTGTGTACATAAATATTCATTATACATATACGTTCACTTATGAGAACACATTAGAGACGCACACACATATATGCATACATATATGCATAAATATATATATATATATATATATATATATATATATATAATATATATCAATATAATATACATACAAACGTATATATATGTCTATATATCGTATATATATATATATATATATATATATATTAATATATATATATACATACATACATATATATACATATACATACATATATAT
>NC_042999.1:66113188-66133188 GCF_006345805.1 Octopus sinensis | reverse complement strand
CCGTCTCTATTTGCTTCTCCCCCCCATCCTTCTTCATTATCACAAAGCCTGAGGTTTCTGGAAGCGAGAACGAGTTATTTCAAATTCGCGGCTTTGAGCTGCACCCAATAAAACTGACTTCTTAAGCCTCTCTGATTCGAGGTGACCTTTTAATTTTTCTTCTCGACTTAGTTAATTTAATACAAAAAAAAACCCCACTTAAATGACCATCATTTTTGCATGTGTTCCCGTTTGAGCTTCCAGCTCAAAACAAACAGTTACAATTCTTCTCTCAGGGGGCACAATTTTGGGGCCAAAGTCTGTCCATCTGCTGTAGCTTGTTTACCGATATGTGAAGAAGAGCTAGCGGTTATAGTCACCAGCAATGATTTTTAATAAAATATGGTGGGATTGATTTTTGGACTCGTGTCTAAGAACAATACACGTACAGCTCTTTGCGCTCTATTGAAGATTATGAGATCTTACTTCACTAATCAGCAACAACAGCATCTAATTGTGCACCGAGTTGTTCTCGCACTAGAAGGTTCAAATTCTTATTTCTCTCGTTTGAAATATTTGAGCAGATACTTAATGTTGCCATGCGTTTGTTTTTCATCTAATTACTGCATGCCTAGAGTTTATCGTTTAAAGTCATGGGTGCAATAGAATTGTAACTCCACAGAGATTTCTTACGTTACTTTTATCTCTGTACATGTAAGAGCGTGAAGTAAAATGTGTGCGTGCATGTGCGTGAATGTGTGTTTGTGTGTGTGTGTGAGTGTGTGCCTTTTTGTGATCGAGAAAGTTTTGTGTCTGACAATGAGTGCCAGTCGTTTTACTAAACCATAATCGCTACCATAATGCAGAATGCCTTAAGCAGAGTCTACACTTTTTCAATGCTTCAGTTTCCAGTTTACGTCTACCTGTTTCACTCTTTACTAACAGTGCTGGAAGTCCTTCAAGAGGTCATGTGCACAGCCTTCCCTTCTGACTACAAGATAAAAGCGTATATTTGAGTTCCTGCCGAGTTAAAAGGAAATATTTTTACACATTAAAACATTTGCATCTTGTACAATCTTATAAATTCTCCTCTATACTTTGTATATTGGTGTTATCTCTATCAGCTTGTTTTGTTGTGGAGTCTGGTTGCTATCGCCTGTAAAAATTTTTACGTGTGTGCAGGCAACAGTATGAAACAAATAAATTAATCAATATTGTTTAAGAAAAATTCGTTTGGACATTATTTCCATGGAATTTTTCTATGGAATTTAAGCTAGTCAGTATGGGGTGCGTCGAAAATTGATTAGAAAATACATCTGTATAAATGAGTACTAAGAAAGGGTACGATTTGCCTATTCAAATGTATTCCCTACTCTTCACACTTTATACTAGTTTATTTGTTCTCTTCAATATGATTTCACTCTCATTTACGCTCCACATCCTCAGCCACGGCTCCACCACTTTGTCCTGCCATGTTATAACAGCACCACGTCATCCATCACTACCATCACATGTGATGCTTTTGTCATGATAACCCTGCCTGGTAACCCGATTCCAACACGTGATAGTAGCATCCTGGTATTTCCTGATAGTTCAGGTCAGAAAGGCATGGGGTGGGGGCAAGTACTGTTGCAGCGAGTCGCTGCAGTTACCATTCATCGGTGTTTGTTCGCATCGTTCTGGGCAACCCTCCGAGTTGTGTCTCACTCAGTCCCTCCGATACCTCTTCATCCACCGTAACCGTATGGCATGGCGGGTGGCCGACCAACTCGTAAAGAAGTAAGCTAAGTGGAGAATTTAGACACGAAATAAAGGCATAACCTATAACAGTAAATAAAGAGGAAAACAAGACAAAAGATAAGAGAGAGAGAGAGAGAGAGGGAGGAGAGCAAGAGGGAAGAGACAGAGGTTGAGAAGATGAGAAAAAGAGGGGAGAAAGAAAGAAATGCACAGAATACCAATATATCTTAATAGTATTCCTAGTACTGGGACTGTAGACGGTGAGGATAGTGACGTAGATAAAACGTACTTTTTCAGATTACGTTTTTTTTTTCTCTTCTCTTCTCTTATATAAACCACAAGTGAAAAGTCTGTATGTCGTGTCTGTTGAAACTGCTTGAGAAGAACTTTCGTTAAAAAATATAAATGAAGTTGAAACAATATGCAAAACGTTGAAGATATTCTGGATCAGAATTGCTTGCAGCGATTTTGCATGACCTTTCCTATATAAGATGAAAATTGATGAATAATTAGGAAGTCTCTATCTCTCTCACTCTCCATCTATCTATAGTCTCTCTCTATACATACATACATACATACATACATACATACATATATATTCAAATGCATATATGTTCATGTGTATGCATGCATACGTATACGTATTTATGTATGTAGTTATTTATCTCTCTCTCTCTCTATATATATATATAAATATATATACATATACATATATGTATATATATATATATATATATATATTATATATATATATATATATATATATTATATATATATATATGTATGTATTAATGCATTCACTCACAAGCACTCACACAAACACACAGACATACCCACACCTACACACATATACGAACATCTGCAGAAATACTTTAAAATAAATCAATGCCTATGAATGGCAACGAGGGCTCAGCAGAATTTTAAAAGTGACGTGAATTACTACAATGTCATATGAGTTGAAAATAGCTTTACTCACATTCATACGCGTCTATATATATGTGTGTATATGTGTCTATGTGTGCTTTGGTGTGAGTGTGTCTGTGTTTGCAATCAATGAAAGATTGCACTGTCCTGATATGATCATTATCATATATTCAATTTCCCCGCTGATATGTGTTGGACAAGCGGCCTAATTCGAGGGTGTTAATATTCGATGTTACTGCCAATTCAATGTTGTTGGGTGGTCCCTTTTTCATGTTCATATTCCAATGTCAGTTCGGTTTCTAAAATTGCATTCCCTGCCTACCATATTAATAAACAGTCTGCGAAAGGCTTTGATTACTTTTAATCATGAAAACATGAAGAGGGATCGCTATGTTCTCCATATGAAAAACGTTCTCAAAGCAGTTTACTTTACAAAGTGTACTGGTGGCCATCTAGTTTGCCTTAAGCAATAAAAACTTTCTTTTGTACCATATTAAAAGACGCCACTAGACTTAGTTTTCTTCTGTATATTCAAGCTAATGTTACCACTTGGGAAAATAAAAGAAAGGGTGACACCAGTTACTTAACCAAGACGTGTGCTTGAATGAAAATAAATGAATATAAATGAAGGAGAGAAATGAGTGTAGCTGCATGTTCGCTGGGAACGGAAAGAGAGCCAATGATGTATAGTAAGAGTTAGTATATATTATATATATATATATATATATATATATATATATTTATAATTGGATATATTGGAGTGTTGGAGTCATCAAGAAGGTGTACAGTTGGACATGCATTTTTCAATAACTACAATTGTTTCAACGCAACCTAGTTTTCCAGGTGTGCATCTTCTTGATTATGTAACTGTTTTCTTGCATTATGAGATGTAATTGTGTTTCCTCAGACCATATGTAAATATTGTCTCCATAATTTTAAAATCCTCAGCTTCAAAAACATCATGTCCGTCTGTCAGAGCGTCGTTTTCTCTCAAGAGAACATTACTCCGTTCATAGATGTGCATAGTACACAACAGATTAGTTTGAATCAATTTCAGTTTTAGATCGAACAACATTATTAGGTATGCATTTATCTTCCAGGCGGCTGATAACGTGGAATTACAGATTTTTAATAAATTGTCTCAGTGTGTATGTGTGTATGTTTGTATCTATGTATGTATGTATGTATGTATGTATGCATGCATGCATGTATGTATGTATGTATGCCTTTATACCTACCTCTACATCTATTTATGTATCTATCGACCTATCCAGATCTCGCTCTCTCTCTCTCCTTTGTATATATTATATATATATATATATATGCGTGTGTGTGTGTGTGTGTGTTTATGTATGTATGTATATCTATGTGAATATATATATATATACATGTATATGTATATAATATGCATGTACTTATATATCAAAAGCAATATATATATATATATTATATATATATATATATTATATATATATATATATTTATTTATTTATTATTTATTTATTTATATTCGTACACGAATACAAATACACACATATATATGTATATATATATATGTATATATATATATGTATTATGGCTGCCCCCTCGTTATCGAGTATGGCCATTGCACGAAACTTAACTGTTACTGGTGCTGTGATCGAATGTGACTTTTTAGCCCAGCTAAAGATCTACAATGTCTTGTACAAAATTGGCAACTAAAACCTGTACTGGTAATAGCCGGCTGTAGTTGTAGCTGGGCTTCATGTACCTTTGCATGTCGTTTAAGTCCTCCTGCCGAATTACACTCTCTCCCACATGCCTGACAGATATGATTAGTATGGTGTGTTACACCACCACCAGTGGCCAGGTTGTCACTCATCTGTCTCGGTTTATGACTACGAAGATGACTCCAGCTTTACTGAGACAGGGTCTTGCACAGGCATTGCATGTCATAATCAAAGGAAGACCCTTCCCTTCTGGAAGTGTAACAGCGATGCCCTTCCTGACATCTCTCCTTACTTTCTCATGTGCAACTCGAGATTTCTCATATATATATATATGTATACATACATACATACATATATATATATATATATATATATATATATATATATATATATATATATATATATATATATCTTAATGACAAATATAGCTATAGATATAATGTGTCTATGTTTGTGTACGTGTTTGACAATCCACTGCTTAACAACCACTGGACATTTGCTTACGCCCCCGTAGTCTAGCGGTTAGGCAAAATAAACTTTAAAATACATTGAAGACTTCAAAAAAAAAAAAATTATAGGTATTGGGCCCGATTTTTTCGATGGTAACCTTATAAGGGGAAACTCCAGAATGGCTGCTATCCAATAACTGAAGCAAATAAAGGATAAAACACAGGCATAATGTCACACACATTTATAGAAATATGAAACCAATATACAGAGAAACACAGCCACGGTGAGATTTGAACGTGGGAGATAAAATTTTATACAGTCAAACGTCAGAAGAGATTTCATTCAATACTTTAGCATATATCGCTCAGGTTCCATCTAAAATAAGAGAATGTAAAGTACCCCAACAACGTGAATTAGAAGAGAAAGGAGGCGGAGAAGTGGTAGTAGTAGGAGACATGATCACACCGAAACACTGATTATATGTTAGAAAGACACTAACTTATAGTCGATTGGTCAACTAAAAAAAAAGCAATTAAGATAAAATCGGTATGATTTACTGTGAAACGTGAACTATATATAAAGAAATAGGAGAAGTAATGTAATATCTCATACTGCTATATTTAGATCGGAGTAGAAATAATGGTAAACAAAATGCTATTAATGTAGACGTTTCCAACAGGAAAAAAGCCATTGAGGAATAATATATTTTCAACTTAAGTCACTTTAATGAGTGTACAACAAGCTACCACACAGAATGTTTGTATGTATGTGTGTGTGTATGTGTGTGTGTGTGTTTGTCGCTCTCTCTCTCCCTTTCTTTCTCGCACCCTCACACACTCTCTCTGTGTCGCTCTGTCTCTGTATCTATTCAGCATTAATCTCTCTTTCTTTCTCTCTGAATGCACACACACGCACTTGCGCGCCCCTATACACGTATGTAAGCATGTTGCTGATGTATATATATATATACATACACACACACACACACATATATATATATATCTTAATAATATATATATGTGTGTTTGTGTGTATGTATATATGTATGCATTATGTATATATATGTATATGTACGTATGTGCATACTACATATATTAATGCCTACGTGTATGTATAAGTTTATATGTAAGTATGTGCATATATCAATGTATATACATACGTATATACAAAAATACACAGATATACGCACTCTAAACACAAATGCGTACATTCTTTTGTTTAATGATATATAATTATCTTCCCACTGCACATATACAATTCGCGAACGCTTATAAATCGAAGTCAATTCTTTGCATGCCTTTTGTTTTCTTCGTGTGTTTCCATCGAGCCGGTTCCTTCGGTTACCGAGATATGACAAAATTTAGTAGTCTTTTATCTGATATTGGACTTTAAATGTAACTTAATTCTCCTAAGTCTCATCTAATCAGAAGAGCCTTCTCTGACGTCTTGTCTCGCGAATAGGGATTTATGAGAAACCTCGATCCAACATGTTCTGGTAGTTTATTTCGAAAATAAGTGTTTCTGTAGATACCGGTTGGCTTATTACTCTTTTCTTTCAATTCTAGATTCTGTAGCGTAAAAACTTTTTGCGTAGTGCTTATTGTTTTGAGTTTATTTCATAAGGTCAGCATTTAGTGTTGTTCAAGATTATCTTTTATTCACTTTGGACCATTCTGCTGAGGTGAAAATAAGTAAAATCCGAGCTCTGGTGTCGATCTTTTTCACACTTATATGTCGCATAGGCTTCGTTTTTGCGTAAGAAATCAATATATTTACGGAAGCCGTTTAAATCGAGGTCTCGAGCATTAAGAGTTTAAGGGTGGGAGGAGAAGACTAAAAGCACTTCCCTACGGAACATCATTGCCTGAAATGTTAAATTTTATTCGTGTACGTGTTAAACAAATTTATTAGACGTTTGATCTGTTTGGAATGCTAGTGATGTGTTTTAATAGCAGCGACAGATGATTCCAGACTATAGATTTTTATATTTCGTTCATTCCCACATAGTGATGATGGAATTAAATGTTGATGAAGTTTTCATTATTATCACTAACAGTGAATATTTTTGATAGGCTTAAGACAGCAATCAATCGTAAATTAGGTGATTTAATGTTCTTAGCTTTGAAGTTCGTTATGAGAAATAAGTGGCTTGGAGGTGTGTAAAAGGTAATGATTCAGAAATTTCTACTGTCACCGCAAATGTGTTCACGACTGACTCACTAACGTTTCTTATTTCTTTAGGGGCTAATGGATTAAGTCGATTACGTCGACACCAGTGCGTAACTGGTACTTAATTTATCGACTCCGAAAGAATGAAGACAAAATCGACCTCGGCGGAATTTGAACTCAGAACGTAACGGCAGACGAAATACCTGTTTCTTTACTACACACAAGGGGCTAAAAACAGACGGGACAAACAAGGACAGACAAACGGATTAAGTCGATTACATCGACCCCAGTGCGTGACTGGTACTTAATTTATCGACCCCGAAATGATGAACGGTAAAGTCGACCTCGGCTGAATTTGAACTCAGAACGTAGCGGCAGACGAAATACCGCTAAGCATTACGCCCGGCGTGCTAACGTTTCTACCAGCTCGCCGCCTTTAACTCACTGATGCTTCTATAACGTAAGTACATAAAGCTGCAAGTAATTACAGCTACTGCTTGTAAGTTGAACAGCTTCTTACAGGTTTCTCGTTGATTCTGTTCAACAGAAGACATACGGAAGTAAATACATTACAACACATACCAGACAATAAATTTCTAGTACTGCTATTGATGACTCACATGAATTATACTCTACCGCACAATCGACAGACTTTGATGTAAAAGAATATTAGGAGATAAATTTCTTTGCGATAAACACGACAAAGTTTCCGTAATCTGATATAGACTCGCTGCACTCACGGACAGCTGTCTAGTACTCAAGAAATTCCAACTTCGAAAACGGTTAAATAAATTTGTTATTGAATACAGAATAGAACGCGACAAAAGCAAAGGAAAAATATTTACAAATGTGATATGATTGCTAATATCGACTGGTATAAACATTTGGATAACTAACAGGAAATGAATAAAGATATGAATTGTTAGACGAAGAGAGAAATGAGAAAACAGATAATATGCTATGACAGAAGTGTATGAATGTACTTAAAATATTACGGATTATTTCCTTAGCTACTATATGGAAAAAAAAGTATATAACACATAGGTTCGCTGCTCTCAGTTATTTTTACCGCAGTTTCTTGTATTTGTTGAAGAACAAACATTAAAACAAGTCGGAAGAACCGGTATATATCATCTGTGGGAAAACAGCGAAATTAGTGCAAATGTCACAGTGCTGAATACAGAGTTTAGAGATGTGCTTTCAAAACTTTTTCCAACTTATGGGATATAATATGAAAATTAATTTTAATGTACGCAGAAGACCATGAAATTTAATGGACGATAAGTGATATCGTTGATTGCTACATTATTCTATTGACCCGAAATGATGAAATTTAAAGTTGACTTCGACGAGATTGGAATTAAGGAAAATATATATACATCTGAATATACATACATACATGCATACATACATACATACATACATACATATATATATATATATATATATATATATATATATATATAACCACACACAAACACACACACAAATATATATATATATATATAATGGTATGATGAGTTTCTGCTCAGTTTAGACTGTAGTAGAAAACACTTTCATAAGTGCCCCGCAAAGGAATCAAACTTACAAAAACTTACAAAAACTTACAAAAAGCAAATTTGTTAAGCATCCATCTATGCTTTCAGATCGAAACCAACTCTTTTTTTCACTCTTTTTGTCACCAACTCTATGTGTGACTCTCTATATTTGTGTTTAACAATCTCATTCTTTTAGAGGAAGGACCACAGCCTGAAACGTTTGGTTCTTCCCTGCTCACTAGCTGAACTCGGTGAACTCATCCACAAACTCTTTTATATTAAAAGTCTCACCTCTACAGCGTGTTTCAATCGTTCTAAGCTTTAACTATTAATCTTGCAAATCAAACTTTTATAAGTAGATAAAGCTAACATCCCCAGTAGGTGTTTTACCGTCATCAGAACACTACTGAAGTGCTTACTAAAGAATAAATTTGGTCTTAGTAGGATTCGATATAAGGCAATAAAATGTCGTATATAATACTATGTGAAGATTTTCTGCTGTGTGTATGTGTGTGGATATATGTCTGTCTGTGTATCTGTCTTTTTTTCTTTCTTTTTTCTGTCATTCATTCTTTATTTCCATAGGACACCTCATTTTGACACACTACCAACTGATTCAATAGAATACAATAATAGTCATGAAAAAGGAATTTTCTAATCTATGCATAAATCAACTGTGGTTTGGGAAATACAGCAGTAAGATTGAAGCAAATAATTAATGTAGGAACATAAATTGGCTGGATATATTCTCCTAGGAATAGTGATTATAATCTATTATATATTTTGATTAGACACGAAGCAATTATTTCTAGGGTCTGATTGATACAAATACATTATTATTTTAAATTTTGCCAATATCATAGAAATGAAAACTATCATTAAACACAACCTGACTGGAACCCAGGATTTAATAGAGTATTGGACTTCAGAAGTTAATAGAGAACAATTATAAGCTAAAGGATTGGAGACCAGTAATCTACAGTTCATAAAGGCGACAGAATAGGAATGACTAGCATTTAACTACATAAATGGAATATGAGAAGCGTAAATCCGTAGAGCGCGCATTACAATTTTATTGTCATTGTTTAGCTCAAATTTAGTCTTGAAAGAACAGATCTATGTCAAAATGCTTTTCAGTCGTAACCATCTTGTCTATTCTTTTCCTACATACATTTAAGAGGCCATGCAATAACGTGAGACAGATTTACCTGCTCCATGCACTAGGATGAGTGAGCATGTAGATGCTATTTTGTTGATATATGATGTGCTTTTCATAGAATATCCGAACTGTACACCCTTAAAATTTTATCCTGTGTGATGGTAAAATGAATTTAATTAAAATCATAGATCTGAAATTTAAAATCGCCCACGCTGAATCCAGATAAAGCAAACCATATAAGGAAAGCTCTTACAGATGTAATCTCCCTTTGGTATTGCCTTTTCCCAGAAATAGTGAATCTTGTATTACGCAATAAAACATATTTCTGTGCCATCGTTTATCACAACCGTCCTACTGATTTAAGGTAAATTGGGTTGATTTCATCTTCATCGTGTTCCAGTTAATGTGTAAAACAGCGAGACTAAAAATCTAAATAATGATTCTATGACATACCATTTGATTGGCGATCGTCGTTTCGTTGTTTATACATAGCCCCGAAGTCCACCGTAATTCTTTCTTCTCTCTATGAGAGATAGCACACGTCCATGTCTTCGTAGGATAATTAGTTAGAGAGTGAAGTGAAAGAGCTTCTACATAAACCGCTGGAATAATTAAACAAAGTAACTATCAGTGTTGTTCTAAATCGACAACTGAAGAAGCTTAAATAAGTGGAGCAAGATTTTTTTCCTGGTGTTCTCTATTTGGACGCACCTTGTTCCAACTAAGGGGACAAAAATCACTCTACCATATCACTTTACCGTATCAGTTCATTGGCTCCATGTAGTCTCTTACATGTTCCAATTTGGATAGGGTTCTATTTAATCTAACAGTGTCCAAACTGTGTTTTACGAATTTTACTGTAATGGATGTTATGTCTGTCTGTCCGTCTGTCCGTGTCTTTGCCTGTCCCCTCTTCACGGCTGGACCAATGGTTACGATATTTTTCGGGATTACAAAGACGATCGTGAGGAAGATTTTTAGCATTCAAATATCAGAAAGTATGATTATTTCGTGGATATCGATTTTGAATTGATAGACCACCTTTGCATTTTACTAAAAATTTACCGACCACGAGGAATACTGGATTTTCATCGTATAGTCCGTGGCCTCATCGTAGATACGAAGGGGGTCGCGAGGACGGTTAAAATCGAAAATAAAATGGAAAACAGTGTGTGTGATTATTTAGTGGTTATTGAAGTGTATCAGTCTCGAGCAGGATTCAAAACGACCAATTGAAGCGGCTGTTGTTTACACCTCGCTTTTGTCAATCAAAATAACCCATGGTTCCAGAATATCCAGATATTATTTGCATAGAAAGGTGAGATGTAAACATTCGTTTGTTTGTTTTTTTCAACCCTAAATATACCACTCGTGCATTCACAGCAAACAAGGCACAGGATAGACTTTAGATCGTGTAGGTGTATTTTTACCCACTCCGATTATTACAGACGGTCAGTTATACGTCACTATGAGTAAAGCAAGGAAATCCCGTAATCTGAAAATTAGAGTCGACCAAACAGAAAAATATCGTCTACAAAGACGTTTGTAAACATATTGATATTCTCGAAAGGAATACGAATCATAATTTCAATGAGGAAATTTGTGACCTTTGAACGTATAAGTGTACAAACAAGCGTAAAACAGTGTAAACAACTCAAATAAAAGTATATCTAAATAACATTTTTCTAAATACTTTTTATGTAGTGGTCGAAGGAATTCTGGCTTTCGTTAGGAGTGGGCAACATAATCATTCATGATACAGAGGCTGGGATCCTATTTTTGTTCGGAAGTGAATTGACATCATATGTCACTTAATCGCAAACACATGTCATATAGCTGCAATAGAATACTGTATCACCAACAATAATGTGATTTCCAGAAGACATCATGCAATAGTCTATCAAGTCCATTTACACAGTTCGCAATGCATACTGCTGTTATGACTTGCCTCCTTCATTTTATGTCTCCATCGTACATGGGTAGATTTGCTAGTATATATAAGACCATACTAACCTGACTTTTCTTTATATAAGACAGAACTGTTAGATTTCAGCTATATTCGCCTGGTATATATTTCAAGCCCACTGATCAAGTAGATGCTCCTTGCTTCCTCGCCCACAATAGCAAATTCACTGAGTATATTCCAATAAAGAAATTCAACAAAGGGGTTCAAAGTAAACCTGACCCTAGTAGAATGAAGTCTAAGATCTAGACAATGATCTTGATTATAGTGAGGCCACTACGCTTTCCACCGTTACGTTGCCAAATACCGAGGACATCTGCCAAATACTGAAGACTAAAATAGAAATTCTTTAATATAAAGTAATGCATTATTTAAAACACAAACGGCTTAGTTTCTCAAGACTGTAGAAGGGAAGAAAACTTTCTCCTAATTAATTGAAATAAACCAGCAGAAAAATTTAGTAAGCTAAAGGAAAATGATTTCTAAAATATGGCCTGAAACCAACTGAATATAAATTGATCTAATCATACAAGGCATAAAAAGGAACGAGAAAAATCTATAGAAAATGGAAAATTAGTTTAGAGTTTTAATAGAATTCTTTGTCAACTATAGTATAGATATTATATATAATCAAGGAACAAATATAGAAAAATGGTTTCTTTAAAAGAAGTAATGAAAGGAACATTTAAAAAGAATCGTCGAAATGTTGCTACTTTATTTTTCTAAACGAAAGGAAAGAAGATTAAAATAAATTTTGGTTTGTGATAATAAAATTGGAAATGTCTTGCAGGAAGTGGTATATATTCATTATATCTTAACATGATATATCTCTTATCAGTTTCGAGTCTACGGTAGATTCTGTAAAATGTTGTTTCATTTGGAGAAGTGCATGGCATGGTTAGGGGGTTGGACTCATGATCGTTATATTGTGGTGCCTGGACCGTGCGATGCGCTTTGTTCTTGAGCAGAACATGTCTTTCACTGCTGTTCTAATCCTCTCAGCGGTCGATAGGCTAGTTACTGCAATATTTGTGCTCAGATAGCATGTCGTGTGATCTTGCTCTGTTAAAAAAAGAAATAAACTTCATCCACACAGTTGGACACATTCGATAATATAACTGTAGATAATAACTTTAAAAGAAAGAGCGGTTGGTCACAGCTGGAACCTATCTGACCATGCTGCTCGCAGTCAGAAAGTACCTGTGGATGTGGGAAAGCTATCAAAAGAAACAAAAATGCCATTTTGTCAATAGCTATTGTTCTTATTGATTCTCAACATATCATGTCTGATTGAATTCTATATTGCAAACAATAACGTTCGTCATACTACAAGCTCTAACACTATTGTCTCAAAGAAGGGAGGTTACCTTGTACACCTGATATATAAAAATTTCAAGATGATCATGTTTGTTACCATATATCTGTTGGATCACAAGTGTCCTACAGCTAAGAACACGAGCTGGTACACATGAGTAGAGTTAAATTGAAATGTATATCGTGATAGAAATTGAACACAGCGAAGATAATTATTGACGTAATAATATTCTGTAATTTTTCAGTTCTTGAATATACATACATAAGTATGTATGTGTATTCAAAGAGCTTAGCTTTATAGTGTCTCTTCAGACTTTAATGGCCTAGAAGTTCTCTTCAATTTGGAGAGAGAACAATCGGACAAAGCAGAAGGTTTAAGCGCATGGGATTATCTCCCTTTTACCGCTATATCTAATCGGCTGCTGCGTCTATGTTTAACAACGAGCCAGGATGTGTTTTCATCCTCCACGTTTCGTATACATTATACGCCACCGACCATTGGGTTCTAAAGAAACAGTGTAGAGTTAAGTGCTTTATAGATGTGAAGCACAGGGTGACCCCATAGATCGGCCGTAATTATTCTTATCAAATTATTCTACTCCTCTATAACTTAGAGTACGCTTCTCTTTCGAATTTATGATTTACCGAAGATATATATATATATATATATATATATATATATATATATATATATATATATATATGCAAGGTTTACACGGACTCAGATGTCTACGCTTATGTCGGGGCCTCATCGTCAAGATTGGCCCTACGAATCTCCAACCATTACGCAACTTTTCGAGACGTGAATAAACGCCAGACCAAGGGACTTAGCAAGCTGATATGGCGATTGAAGAATACGAACTCAAGCTACAGGCTGGAATGGTCAATTTTGTCGGTGGCCCTCCCATTTGACAGGGGCAGAAGGAAGTGCAACCTTTGTGTCTCCGAACTCTTCCATATATTGTTCGCCAGAGACCGGATGGTAAACGGACTTTTACAGTCGGCTTTTCGATGCCCCCATTGGCGGCGTTATACTTATCTTGCTTATAAATAACGCTTATAAATAATACCTGCACCCGGTTACACTACTTATATGAAAATAGCCCTTGGTAATAAATTCTGAAAAAGCTTTTAAGAGAAATATGATTAACCATTGCAAGGGGAATTACTCCTGGGAGACGAATGGTGTTTTGTTTTTGACGACGGGGGGTTTCTTTGACAAGGCTTGATTAGACGAACACTCGCACACATAAAATATTTTTCTGCCGCCCGACGGATTTTACAGCAGTAACCATTGTGTAGAGCTGTTTACCAACTGACGGCCGCGCGATCAAACGCACACACGTACACATAAAATATTTTCTACCCCCTGACGGATTTCTCAGCAGTGACCAGAGTGTAGCGCTTCTTACCAACTTGCGGCCGCACATATATAGAACAGTACACACACACATGTTTCTAAGTAGATTTTGTCCCGCCCCATATAATACATCTAATATTCTTTAAATAATCAGAACTTTAGTCTCGGTCACAAAGAACATCTACGCACTCCGTGCCCTCACCCACCGGAATGACCGCTGCCTGACCCGTTAAAATCTTCAACGCACCCACCACCCGTTTTCAACATACATTGATAAACAGTTTGGCCATGGGCTCTTAGGAGCCTCGTTCGATTTGTTTTCCTCCGCCTCTGTTCTGTTTTTGTTTTTTCCAACGGATTTCCTATTTCTTCCTGAAGAGAAAGACACAATATGGTCTCATTATTCAATCGGAATTTGGTAAATTGTGCCTTTCGAAACACGTGTAGAATGCAATAAAACGATTTCTGTTCAATCTTCGTTCAACTCCATTTCTTCAATTCACTAATAATATATATATATATATATATATATATATATATATATATATATATACAAAAAGCAATAAAGATTCAAGTTAATTTAAATGAATTTACTTGAATATGGTACCTAACTTAGATGCACCAAAAAAAACTAAACTGTTTTAACAATACAGTAATGTGGGGTGATTATAAGCGAGAAAGAAGCAACAAGAATGGATAGGTTTTTAGTACAATCGTTTCATACAAGGACAGGCTTTATTAAAAGTTGTAAAAATTACAGCATATAAACGTGTCCCGTACTCATCAGCTAAAATACATGTGAGTTCTCTAGACATCCTAGTGGTTGAGGCTATACTCGTGAAGTAACGTAGATAATTAAGTAACATAAACAGATTTCCAAAGTTCATTAAAGTTCTTTAAAGATGATGTACAGTCTTATCACAGAATTTTAAAAATGTTCTAATAGCATCACAGAGAAGGTGACCTAATCCATAGAGCACATATGAATTTCCAGAGATATGATGAGGGATTACATACTCACAGAAGACAAATTTATCCATTGTTAATCACAACGAGGTGGGTCTCAATTCCTGCTTATTAGCATTACAGAGAGGGTGAATTAATCCTTTGTATAGATGCACAATTTCCAATGGTGTAGATGTAAGTTTCCAGAGAAATGAAGAGGGATTTCATATTCACAGGCGATAAATTTATCAATGGTTGAACACAATGAGGTAGGTATCAATTCTTGTTATATGATTAGGTATTTGCCACATTAATCACATTACTGCTATTTACAAGAGGCTGTAGCTATTTAACTTTTAAAGGCTGAAGGGCTTTCTAGAGAGGCCAAGAATAGAAAGGGAAGGGGATAGAAGAAAAGAGAGAAAATAAAGGAGGAGGGAGCAAAAAAGGGGGGGAGGGGACTAAAAGAGAAGAGAAAAGGAAAAAGAGAATAATAAGAAGAAACAGAAAAAAGAGAAAAGAGAAAGAAATAGGGAGAGAAGGGAAGAAATAAAAATAAAAAGAGGGTTCTAGTTATACAGAAGAATTAGTAGACGGCAAGTCTGGTTTTAATTTACAGGCATCTAGGAACTAGAGGAGAATATTATTCTTTGGCCAGTAAAACAGCTAATTTATTGCTGTTGAAATCAGCTATGCATTTAAAGAGAATCTAAAGAGATAACACAGTCAGGGGTTTAGGGGTCAGATGCTAAAATCAAAAGAAAATACATTAGGAAAATCTAAGTATAATCTTATCAAAAAGACAATAAAACTTACTTATTTAATTTATTCATTTTATTGTCTTAAGGAGTTGCCGTTATTATTCATACATTGACGGACTACAGGTCAAATCTTAGAAGATCATTTACAAGGTGTTATGGGATTGTCTATCATAATGAAGATAATCATATTATCACCGAGGGGGTAGCCTTATTTATTTAATTTTGAAATAGAATTATGGGGCTATAGTATCTCATTTTATTTTATTAGAGTTATGCTACTTAAATTAGATTAAGTTAGGAATTAAAATTAAAAATTAAAAATTAAAATTAAAATTAAAAATAAAAAATTAAAATTGTAATTTTTAATTCATAGCTGATTTCAACAGCAATAAATTAGCTGTTTTACTGGCCAAAGAATAATATTCTCCTCTAGTTCCTAGATGCCTGTAAATTAAAACCAGACTTGCCGTCTACTAATTCTTCTGTATAACTAGAACCCTCTTTTTATTTTTATTTCTTCCCTTCTCTCCCTATATGCTGTAATTTTTAATAAAGCCTGTCCTTGTATGAAACGATTGTACTAAAAACCTATCCATTCTTGTTGCTTCTTTCTCGCGTATATATATATATATATTTATATATGTGTGTGGGGGGTGTATATATATATAAATATATATACAAGAATATATGTTTCCTTTATATGTATACGTGTGTGTGTGTATGTGCGGTGCTTATGGCTGTGTGTGAATTGAAGTAAAGAAACTGGAAACAAAGACATTTTAAACACAAACATTTATTCTGCATTAAACATTTTAGTTATTCTCTTAGCAGGAATACATCAACATTCATTTCTGTCAGAGTGTATCTAAAAATCAATCATGATTAATCACACATCATTTCATATTGAAGAATATGCTTTAACATATATTTGCAATTTTTTTTCTCTTTCTGGTGTCACGTATATATTGACACATACTCTTGAAATCTCAATCAATTATATTTGTGTTTGTGTAGATAGGGCAACACAACACACAAACACACAGTGGTATACAGAAACACACACACATACTAACATGCTTACCATGCGCGCGAACATGCATTGAGACGCATACAACTATGCATTTTAAGAAGCATAAAAAGACAAACATGCACAAGCATAGACGTAGTAGTGGCTGTGTGCTAAATAGCTTGCCTTTCAATCACATGGTTCCGGGTTCAGTCCCACTGCGTGACACCTCTGGCAGGTGTCTTCTACTATAGCCTTGTGAGTGGATTTGGTAAACGGAAACTGAAAGAAGTCCGTCGTATATATATATATATACATATATATATATATATATGTGTGTGTGTGTGTGTGTGTGTGTGTGTGTGTTTGTGTGTGTTTGTGTGTGTGTATGTGTCCGTGTGTGTGTGTATGTGTGTGTGTGTATGTATATGTTTTTGTGTCTGTGTTTGTCCCCCCAACATCGCTTGACAAACGATGCTGTTGTGTTTACGTCCCCGTCATTTATCAGTTTTGCAACAGCGAAAGATAGAATAAGTACTACGCTTACAAAGAATAAGTCCGGGGGTCGATTTGCTCGACTAAAGGCGGTGCTCCAGCATGACTACAGTCATATGACTGAAACAAGTAAAAGAGTAAGAGAGTAAGCAATCAAGCACAGCGCGCTCCAAATATATGTTGAGTTATTCCTTCGATCATTTTAATCTTTTATGTCTATTGAGTATTAGGATGCGGCTATGCTTGGACAGTGTTTGGTTGAACAAATTGACCAGTACTTTATCTGTTTAAGCATGTTACATATTCTACGGAATTTTTTTGTTTAATTGCTAGCTTGCGGGGAGGTAAACACCCCAACACTGGTTGCCATGCGGTGAGGCGAGAAACAAGAGACACACGCGTAAAAACACAACATATATATATATCAGTATGTATGTGTGTGTGTGCTTGTGTGCGTGTGTGTGTGTGTGCTTGTGTGCGTGTGTGTGTGTGTGTGGAGTGCTTCAACACAGTTTCCGTGAACAAAAATTCAGTTATGAGATGCGACGTATCGCACAGGTTAAGTAGCACATTGAGGAAACTTTTAAACAGCTGCTAATTACATGCATGTTCTCTTCCAGAATAATGTGGCATAATATTTATTATAGGTTGCATCTAGGATCCGAAGGAGTTTCACTCTCGCTTTTGTGTGTTAGGTATTTCATAGTAATCTGATCTGTTCTTATCAATCTGTTTCGTAGCAATCTGTTCTTGGATTGAAAATGCATAGCAATCGGAGTCTGATTTGACATAGCGTTCACAACTCCGAAAAAGGCTTCGTAGGATATTGTTCTCTTCACTTTTGAGCATCGAGTTAATGTTTATTTTTTTGTTGTTGTTTAGCAAGTAATGTCGGTGTCAGTATCTTACTGGTTTTAAAGTTTATGAAGTGGATTTCATCTACGGACGAGTCAAGCCTCTCAAATGCTGAATTCAGCATTGCTACTGCAAATGCACTTTGGGATGACGTCTTCTTGTGAGAGGAGAGTTCCCATTTCCGTAGTTTTTCAAAGTCTTGCATAATATTCTCGGGGCACTTGTGATTTATTCTAAGTACGTTCGTATCTCATGCTTTTTATCAACATTTAGGAACTTGTATTACCCTTTTTGTGGGACATGAGAGACAGCAACACCATTGATGTAAACATTTTGGCTCTGGGGACTGATTTCCACCGTTCAGGAATCAAATATGTACATTTCTTTCGGTCAAATACCAAGCTTCTGTCAGCTGGAAGCTGCTCGTTTTAGGTGTTGTTAACATCTTAATAAACCTCCTGAGGTCATTCATAATGAATTTATGGATTAAATCAATATCTCTAGCATCTAAGACCTATGTATATAGCCGTATGACTTTTGATTAGGACAGACAATGTCAAAATGAACAGAATTACAAAGAGATTGTCTCTTTGGAATATTCGTATTGAAATACTTATAACAGTGAAAGCGATTCTTCCGCCCTAAGTTCAAAGTTCTAAGTATAATGATCGTTGCCAATGTTTCTGTGAGTCTCGCAATGGCAGCATTTTTGGTTGCAGGCGATTTTGCCAATCTAGACAATTCATCATCCATGAGTGGGTACTTCGTATGTATGTATTTATGTGTGTGTGTGTATGTATGTTTGTGTGGGTGTATGTATGTACATAGGATGTCATATGTAACTTCATGTAAATGACGGATTAAGCCGACCATCCAAGAACCAGATTGGTTCCAATCATGGACCTCCACCGAGTTTCTGATATACCATGTCTTTTATATATCGAGGTTTCCATAAATTTTGTCGAAATTAACTGAAAAGACACACGGATCCACCCACTAGAATCGAACGCGAAACCTCTCACTAATGAAACGTGTTTCTTAGGCGAATAACCGTGTACTAAAAATTGTTGGCATTTGTTGTTAAAAGGCGACATTATATAGTCGATCATGTACAGTCTTATCGCAGCCGTAATATATGAAGCAAAATAATATACAAGCAACACCAATTAGTAATTCTCAACTTGTTCGTTTTTTTCTTCTACCACCAAGTATCTTCATTATCCAACATATTTCTCTTCTATTCATTCATATCATTTTTTTCTACTTTTCTCTGAATCATTTCAGGTCAATTCCTTGATTTCTGATTGAAATATATCAATATCATATTGTTCACAACACAATTCCATTCTTCGGCGTCTTTATTTCAACTTATCTTTACCTATTGTCAATGCCACTCGCAATTTCAGTTTATCAATATCAATTGTTACGTTAGTGAACCATATCATGTCTATAACCCATTATTGCTTTCAGTTACTACCGGATCCATCTTCTAATAGTCTTTATATTAGTTCTAATGAATCTCTCATAGAATATTTCTCTTAAATATCTATTCTGAGACATCGTCTGTTCTTCTGCGCTATTGATTTTCATCTACTTATATATCATGTAGTGCCGCTTGGCTCGAGTCTATTTC
>NC_042999.1:66100688-66108188 GCF_006345805.1 Octopus sinensis | reverse complement strand
TACATATATATGACGGGCCTTTTTCAGTTTCCCTCTAGCAAATCCACTCAAAGGGCAAAAAGTTGGAAAATATCGACAACTACGTACGGATGTTAAAATTGGTCGGCCAATAGCCTTGGTGAGCTCTGCTATAGATGGCAGACTGTCAAGTGCGCACATGACTGGCAAGATCTTGACACCCTCGATTGCAGCCTGAGATACCGTGGTCTCCCATGAGTAGAGATCCTGGTAGTACTCCACCAATCTATCCATTTGCTTGCTTTGGTTGTTGATGAGATCTCCAGTAGTTGATTTCAGAGGGGCTGACTTGGTTGCGGATGGACCGAGGTCCTTCTTCAAACCGGCATACATCCCACGGGTGTCGCCACTGTCAGCAGCTGACTGGATACTCCTGCCACTACCTATTTGCACAGCGTCTGGCAGTCAGTTGGGTTTTATTTCTTGCCTTTCTGAGTTCTTCGAGTGACTTTGTAGAAGAATCGCTCTTTTATTGCATCAGAGCTGCACGTTTTGCTTCAACGACTGTTTCCAGCTCTGAGAGCCCAGCACCAGTTTTTTGCCTTTCTCTCATGCCGCAAGTATCTATTGATGTGGTATACAAAGCTTCCCACCTACTTTCAGCAGATGAAGTTGGGCAGCTACTGAGGGCAACCTTGATAGAAGCAGCAAAACATTTTCGCAGTGTAGGGTCCAAGTTTCTGGCGGTGTTAATGCGTGGTCGGCCCATTTTCTTGGAGTGATGGACATTTTTACTAATAAGGCTCCGCGAAAAGACGGCATCCCCTTAGATATCATCAAAACCGGCAAAAACTCCATCCTGCTTCGGCACGTTATTAGCTTCTGTGTCAGTGCTAGGAAGAGGGTACAGTCCCGCAGGATATGCGGAATGCTAACATCATTACGCTTTACAAAAACAAAGGTGACCGTGGTGATTGTAACAATTACCGTGAAATATCTCTTCTAAGCACTGTTGGAAAGACCTTTGCTCGCGTTATCCTATCCAGGCTACAACTGCTTGCTTCTCGAATTTATCCAGAATCGCATGTGGCTTTACAAGAAGCAGATCAACTATTGACATGATATTCTCCATACATCAACTACAGGAGAAGTCCAGAGAGCAGAAAATGCCATTATATATGGCATTCATTGATCTGACAAAGGCATTTGACTTGGTAAGTAGAAAAAGCCTTTTCAGCCTGCTCCAAACTATCGGATGTCCACCAAAGCTGTTGAGGATCATCAAATCTTTCCATGATGATATGCAGGGCACCATACAGCACAATAGTTCAACATCAGCCGCCTTCCAAATAAAAAACGGGGTAAAGCAATGTTGTGTCCTTGCTCCTACATTATTTGGCATCTTCTCGCTGCTGCTGTCACATGCCTTTGAGACATCAGATGATGGAGTGATTCTGCACAGTAGAAGTGACGGGAAACTGTTCAATCTCTCGCGTCTGCGTGCCAAGACCAAAATCAGAAGCGTCCTGATCAAGGAGATGCTATTTGTTTATGATGCCGCTTTGGTATCACACACAGGAGAAGCCCTACAAAGGCTCATCAACTGTTTTAGAGATTTGGCTTAATTATCAGCCTCAAGAAGACCAACATCATGGGTCGGGCTACATCAGACATCTCAAACATACATATTGGAGACCACAGACTACAGGAGGTGGAGAAGTTTACCTATCTTGGCTCTACCGTCACCTTCAACGTATCCCTTGATGCTGAGCTCAATATACGCATTGGCAAAGCAGCTGCTGTGATGGCCCAACTCTCCAAATGGGCATGGGATAACAATAAACTGACCATGACCACAAAAATGAAGATTTCCCAGGTATGTGTACTTAGCACTCTACTGTATGGAAGTGAGACTTGGACGCCATACATACGACAAGAGCGTCGCCTAAATATCTTTCACCTGCGCTGCCTCTGGAAAATCCTTCGCATCAAATGGCAGAATCATGTCCCCAACAATGATGTCCTCAAGCAAGCAGGAATACCAAGCATGTTTGCACTCCTCACACAAAGACGTATAAGATGGCTTGGACATGTTAGCCCTATGGAAGATGGCAGAATCCCCAAGGACATACTCAACGTAGAGCTTGCTAAGGGCACTAGCTCTGTGGGAAGACTGTTCTTACGATACAAGGATGTTTGCAAAATGGACATGAATGCCTGCAACATCAATATTACCAACTGGGAAGCAGGTGCCAGCAACCGTTGAGGTTGGCGACATACCGTAAAAGAGGGAACACAAAGGAGTGACATAGAGAGAGAGAGAGAGAGAGAGAGAGAGAGAGGGGGGTAGAAATGGAAAGACAAGAAAAGACGTCAACAAGAAACTATGACATTACAACCAGCCAGGCAAAGGCTTCGCTACATTTGCGGCACTTGCCAGAGGGAGTGTTTGTCCAGGATAGGACTACACAGCCACAGCAGGAGATGTATTAGGACATGAAATGTAAAAGCCGGACTAGATTATTTCATGCGCAACTCCATTGTCTCCCGAGACAAAAAGGATGCCAACAATAATATATATGGATTTTGTAGACAGGAACTGAAATAAATCAATCGTATATATATATATATGTATATATGTAAGTGTATATATGTGTCTTTGTCTCTGTGTTTCGCCCTCATCACTGCTTCACAACTGCTGTTCATTTATTTACATCCACATAACTTAGTGGTTTCACAAGAACAACCTAATAGAATAAGTACCAGGCTTATTAACATAAAAAAGCACTAGGCTGTGTCTCATATTTTTGTTTGCCCAATCAGTTGTATCTATCAAGTTATCTTTGCATGTGTGTGTGTATATATATATCTCTATCTATCTATCTATCTATCTATCTATTTATCTACATACACACACACACACACACACACACACACACATATATATATATATATATATATATATATATATATATATATATATATATATATATATATATAACACCCTAATGGGAGCTTTAACTCTCAAATTTTAGTCACTTGTCTTATGATTCAAAAAAGGTAAAAAATTACTGAATGGATCGTTACGAAATTTGGAAATTATATTCTGTGCATAAGAGCCATAACCCACATGACAATTCATATATCTTTACTGTTGATGAAATTTTAACCATAGATATTAGACACAAAAGAAGTAATATTTATAAAATTTCGTCTTCTTACAAGTTAGAAAGACCCCTTCATGGGACTTAACACCCACAATTTTGTCATTTTATCTAAGCAAAGACGAATAGTTGTACTCTTGGGAGCTGTAGGGTTACCTGAGCATAAAAGTTGGGCATTATTTTTAATTCAATGGTACAACGGTCTAAGAGTTTGCTATGACATACACATAGATTGTTATTTCTGCAATGTGGTGCATAAATTGTCAAGTAAATGAGAGGCATCTTTGCCTCCACTGATTCAGTGTTGAGTAAAGTTATTTGATTGCAGACCTCCTTTCAGTCTTTTTATTATCACTCTGTCACACATAGTCCCCATATGGTAAAATTGATTTCAAGGCCTTCCCAGATGAGTGACTGGTAATTCAGAGACATTTATAGATTGTAAATTTATTCTGTCCAGTTACGTATCAGTATAGTGGTCACTTGCAAACTCCAGTGGTGACGCTTTCATTTCTCCTTAGCCCTCACGTCACACAGTTGTTAATATTTATTTCAGTTGGGTCACGCCCTTCCAATTACTATAGATTCGTAATGCATCTTACGGCTGTGCCTGTCACCTGGATGGTGAGGAATCCTACATTGGGAGTGGTAACGACTAGGGTAGGGTAACTGACTGCTTATTGTGATCATTCGTCTTTTGGTTTCCTGTAGCTTTGCTCTCTTTTACAAACCCAGTGAACATATATTTCCTATTTCAAAGAAATTCAAACAATAGATATAAGCGGTTAAAAAGGTTCTCAACAATTCAACTTCTCTGGTTGACATTAAGATGCCCACCCCTAACAGGAGCCTTAACTCTCACATTTTAGAGCTCCATGACCAACAGTTTTCAGGAGCAAAATATTTTTAACAGGTTCAGTAAGACTGAAATTTTGGAATCTGTGCATAAAAATCAGTAGTATGGGATACATGTGGCACGATTACAATTATTTGGGGGTGTGTAAAGAAGGAAATAACCCTCATCTGCAATTTTGATGGAATTCGAAACGTAGATATTCATGTTCATTAGAGAAAATATAACAGAAAATTCTAATTCTTCAATTGTATGTAACAAGGACAACGCCGGGTAACTCTGCTAGTATTTAAATAAAATTAAGTCTTAGCGAATATATGTGGCAGTTTTCAATCGTAACACTGTCACAGAATGATGTAAGCTTATTTTGTTTATTTTAACAGATGACTTGGCAATTTTTAGATAAACAGGGTATTAGGCTGTAGAGTTGTAGATAATGGAGAATGGTTGGGCACAAATATGGAGATAATAGAATAAAGATATGACACGAGATATAATATCATCAAAGATCTATTTTAGAGACCGTGATTAAGTGAATCTGCGCATCCACAGACTCACATATGCAAACACAGAGCTGTAGATAGACTGCACTCTATACACACATACATACACACACACAGAACAGTACACACACACACACACACTCACACAAGCACACATACATAAAAATAAACGATAAATAGACAGACACAATCGCACGCGCACACACATATGCAGGTATACATATATGAAAAGATGTATGTATAAAGTACACATACATTATGTTTACCTTTGCGAAAACCCTTTTTCAATAATTGGGAGACCTTTGCAAAAGTCAACATTACCTGTAGTAATTCAATTACTACTGTCATACAATTTTGTTTTCAATAGAATAATATATTTCCTTCTGTTATTATTCTTTATATATTTTCCCTGCTTTTTGGCCGTGGGCGGACCATTCCTTATAGTTTATATTATCTATATGTTATGTGTGCCATCATGGGTGTCATTAAGCTGATTATCTTTATCATATGCTTTTCTTCGTTTCATTTGTGAAGTATATAGTTCACTGCCTCAATTTTAGGTGTCAGTCACATTTAGGAGAATAATTCCATTAAGAAAGAAAATATATACATTGTGTCTATTCCTAAAGGTCATAGTTTCGAGACCTTTACAAAAATTATACAAGTAATGAAAAGAGAATGAGATTTTGCATTTCACTTATTCTATACTGGTAATACGATAATAATAATAATAATAATAATATAATAATAATAATAATAATAATAATAATAATAATAATAATAATAATAATAATAATAATAATAATAATAATAATAATAATATTAATAATATTAATAATAATAATAATAATAATAATAACTATTATTATTATTATTATTATCATTATTATTATTATTATCATTATTATTATTATTATTATTATTATTATTATTATTATTATTATTATTATTATTTTATTATCATTATCAATAATATTATTATAACCCTGCTCCCGAGGAATTAAAGCAGGGAAGCCGTTTCCGATTTGCCACCGAAATACTGAATGCGCAATAAAACTAATTCACTATACAAAAGTGTTTTCATAGTACTGCTTGATAAGTTCTTCGGCTCTACAGCTCCACACAGAGGAATCTGGTGTAATAGTATCCGTTGAGGAAATGTGCTTGAACTTAGTCACAGATTGTGATGGATTTTCAGCAATCCACCTAAAGAAATGCAAAGGGGGTCTTGGTAAAACCAGTACAGTGTCTCTCCCAAAGTTTCATTGCAAATGAGAGACTTCCCAGAAATTTAAGATCATAATATCTCCTATGCATAATGAAAGTAGCAGTGCGGATGATAAAAATTGCAGACCTGCTTGTCTAACCTCACATGTAAGCAAAGTCATGGAAGCATTTTCAGGAGGAAGCAGATGACATTTCTAGATGGTTATGAATTGCTCCTTGATACCCTGCATGGCCTTCGTTTATGAAGTAGCTGTTTGCACAACATTATCGCTGGGTGTTGAAACAACTAAAGAATGCAACATGGATATGATTTAGCAAGGTCATCTGATTGGGCTAATATCAGAATGATATGTCTCAAGCTACGGAGACTTGGCATAGTCAGAAAACTGGGAATGTGATTAGATGATTTCATAAACGTCAGAAGCAAGAATGAGGCATCCAATAGGGCCCTCTCCAAGGATACAGTAATAGTGAGTTGAGTGCTTCAGTAAACTGTCTTGGGCCCGCTACTGTTTATCGTAACTCCTAGCTCTCTCGGTCATATTATACATGCCAATTACACAGCAGTTGTACAAGCCCCCAAGGAATCGTTCGAAGCTAATCTTGTAGAGAAAGACCTAGAATCTATAAATAGATTGTCTGAAGAAAATTACATGAAATTTAATGCATGGACATTACAAGCCCTACGCTATCAGCCATCTTGAGCTAGCTTGATTTGGGGCCAATTTGAGCGTCAATCTCAGAGTGAAGTGTAGTGTGTGATGTGGTGACTGATATAAGCAACGACGCCTTTCAGTTACATATTGCCACGAAGTTGCCAATGTGCAAGTGAGAACATTCAGAACATTCAGAACAAGGGACCAGGAAACTAAGGTCGTTCTAGGGTAGCCGTTTCCACTATGTCACATAAATACCAGAATTTGAAGCAGTTCAGAGTTACTGCACTTGGAAGATTGCATCAATAAAACAGCTGGGCTACTGGGAGAGATTCAAAGGATTATGACTCTGTTTCCCGGAGGTGAGGCAGAACAGGGATATACAGTGGTATATGTATATATGTATGTAAGTATGTATACACACACACACACGCGCGCGCGCGCGCGCAAACACATGTATATAGTATTGAACCTTGGGATATCTTAGGTTAACCCCAAACTTCCACAACAATATTATATCACCTCTGGAAAAGGACATCACTATATTATTCCCAGCCATCCCCCTAAAGTAAGGGTCAGGTACTGCAACAGCATGGGATTCAAAGGCCCACACCTAATTAATATGTTGCCACAAAATTTTGCGAGATTTACAGGAGATAGTGATGGGTGTGTTTAAGAAACAACTTGGTATCCTACGGTCCAAGGTCACGGATAAAACTGCATCAGGGCAACAATCAACAATATCAAAGTCTCTCTTTGACCAAGAGCCATACGCAAGCAAATGACCATTGAAAAAGTGATAAGTTTGGCGGTAAGAATGGCCACAGTTTTCTGAAGCGAATAAAAGAATATGTATACGTATGTGTGCATGTGTGTGAGTGTGCGCGTGTGTGTTTGTGTGAGTGTGTGTGCGTGTGTATATATTCGTGAGCGTTTGGGTTTATAAGTATGTACGTATACATTTTATGCAATATGTAATATTTATACGTACATGAGTGACTCATACAAAGATGTTATCAGTTAAAGCTGTAAAATAAAATCACAGGCAGAACTTGAGCAAAGTATATTCTCTGATCAAACACTTTTCAAAAGAATATACTATACGTTTATACCAAACAATATCATACGCTCACGTAACC
>NC_042999.1:66088188-66095688 GCF_006345805.1 Octopus sinensis | reverse complement strand
ATACATATGTGGAATGAATATGAAGTTGGTGCTTGAATCATAAAGAACGCTTCATTAGCTGATTGAACATCCATCGCCATCACCCCTATGGAGACGTTTCAGTTACTGACTTGATAGAGCTTGGTGATACTGACCGTTCATCTTCAAGGATTCCTCCGCTCGGGATCAATGTAATTGTCCCTGTTGAGTTCTTCGTCTGCCTCTTTACAATTCGCCATGCTGCAGTCACAATAATCCCGCCATATCCCTGGGTGGTCAGCTGAACATATGCTGTGTCATGCCTCGCTAGGCAGGGCATTTTCATGATGCAAGCAAGAAGGGTTAATTGACGAAAAGTATGGAATATGGAAGACAAAATAACGGTGGAATGGTAGACAAAATAACGGGAAATTACCAGAATTCTTAAAGCAATGAGCAAAATGCAGAATGAACTGAATCAATAAAGGAAAGGGAGTTATAGTTTTCAGTATATATGCATGGCACTTCATATTCAATTTTCTGATATTTTAATGGGTAACTTTTCCCTAGAAAAAGAATGCCACATGTTCCTCCCATTGCACCATACGTCTTAAAGGGTGATATGATCATACATCAACCAACAAAATTCTTCTTTTAAACATGCGTTAGGTGAAGTTAATGAAGATACAGAAAATGTTACAACCCGCCTCGAACGAACTAACTTGTTTCTTGGTGGTCTCACGACCCTGTTTGGTCTCACGAACATGTGGCTTGCCCCATCCTCTCAGATTTTCTAGCCTTGGACGCTGCAACCGAGCAACATTCAGTTCGGGGGAAATTTGAAATCTCGGCCCTTATACGCCGCCGGGCTCAGGAAAAGAATAACGTGTTTTGAAGAACATTGAACCACCTGCATTTTGATATTAGAAATTACATTTTCGAAGAGATGAATGCTCATCGTTGATACCGACAGAGACCCCACTACTGTCTATGTGTCTGTTTTACAACTAATTGACACATGGAAAAACTAGTGCCGTATAATCTAATTGGTTAAAAGAAATTTTCATTTCAGTCGTTTATTTGATATTTTAAATAATTTTGTCTCATCTTATTCCAAGAAGTTCAGTAGATCACATACGTTGGATAAATCAGATTTCTATTTGTAATTTAACAAGATTACTATTTTTCTTTATTTTGCACTATTTTATAGCCAGAAGATGTGTCCTCAAAGCTTTTAACATTCAAATCCAATTAGAAACGCCTGCCTTACTGAGACGACTTGTCCCATAAATGCTTTTGTATTAGAAAAAGTAGTTCATGTGTAAAAGTTTTCGGCAAGTACATTCGATGTCATTGCTACGTTTCCATTTCGAATCGTCATTCAATGGTTTCTATTGTACTTTGACAAAAGATAACTCAAATAACAGTTGCAAATAAACAATGACAGTTTCTGAGTGCTAAACTATTTTCTAATCTTACAAACGCTGAGACAAGCAACTTTTTAGACATAACATTTTCTGCATGCGAGTCTTTGATACGTCTTCACTTCCGAAAGTTAGCAACATTCTTTTCCAAATGAAATTTTCAAAGAGATATGTTATATTAAACACCAAACGGTGGTGTACAGGCATGACGGCAGCTTTAAGGCTGAAATACTTGAAAGAATTAACAATAGATATATCAAACACTCTAGAGCCTCCACTAGTTTTACACCACATGCCTTCACACTAATGTTTTACAAGAGTACTACTACTACTACTACTACTACTACTACTACTACTACTACTACTACTACTACTACTACTATTAAAATGTGTAACAATTCCTTTAATACCCATTCTGTTGCAAACAATACTGGATCGGTCAGGAATTATGCACATAGCAAGCTTGTTACAGTGAAGAGAATAGTCAGTGACTAGCAAAAAATAGCTCTATGAGGGTAGATGATGGGTAGCATTCAAAACCATAGCGATTAGCAGAATCCTGACATTAGAGTAATCAGGACATCACCCTAGAACACACAACCATAAGTGGAGGCGCAATAGCCCAATGGTTAGGGCAGCGGACTCGCGGTCGGAGGATTGCGGTTTCGATTCCCAGACCGGGCGTTGGGTGTGTTTATTGAGCGAAAACACCTAAAGATCCACGAGGCACCGGCAGGGGGGCGACCCCTGTTGTACTCTTTCGTCCGAACTTTCTCTCACTCTTTCTTCCTGTTTCTTGTCCCCGACTTCCTACGCAACCGCTGAGTCTGTATGCACAGTCGTCCATCCGTCGATGCTCTCTGTGTCGGGGGTTGACCTGCTTTCTCTTCTGCGAGTCTTACGAATAGTCAAGGACCACGATTCGGACTTCTCCCACTACAGAGGCGCGATCTTGCGAGCTCTGGGACTAAGACCGCTTCGCTCAACAGCAACAGCAACACAACTATAAACAAAGTTGCGAAATCCTCAGAAGGAATGCATTGTCGAAGACCGTGAGTGAAACGCGAACTCCGGAAACAAAAATGACTTTCCAGCAACACAAATGAAACCGCGGACCAAATTAACATCAATGTCGCCGTCATTGCCTCATGTAAATCTTTCTGTCTTTCCTTCTTTCTTTCTTTTTTTCTTTCAACACTTCTTTTCTACTTTAGTGTCTTCTGTCTTGTTTTAATTAGTCGCATTTGGAGATAATTATTGAAAAGTAAAAGAGACGTCTTAACGTACCGAATGAACAACTGGTTTCCCATTTCTCAATGAAACGTCTTTAAAATGTTTGTGCCAGAGTTTTACTTCTTATCCATAGCAGCCTCCTGACTAGACTTATCGACAAACGCTAACACGTACTTGGAAGAAACCAGGATTTAAAGGAACGGTACACTGGTCCATTTAAAAGTTAAGCTTTTATGTTACACTCTCGGTATTATGAGATTTTACGTCTCTTTGGAATCAGTGCAAACAAAAGTTGTATTTCACCGCCAAAGTGCAAATTCAAAAGTACCACATAATGGTATAATAGGAAGTGAAGTGGGAAGTTTCAAGACTCGAACCTATAAATATACCAGACGGTGAGCTGGCAGAAACGTTAGCACGCCGGGCGAAATGTGAGCCGTATTTCGTCTGCCGTTACGTTCTGAGTTCAAATTCTGCCGAGGTCGACTTTCCCCTTCATCCTTAAGGGGTCGATAAAATTAAGTACCAGTTACGCACTGGAGTCGATGTAATCGACTTAATCCGTTTGTCTATCCTTGTTTGTCCCCTCTATATTTAGCCCCTTGTGGGTAATAAAGAAACACACAAATATACCAGTTTTCAAGAAAAAAACCTTTATTTTGATACATGCTTTATATTCGGTCACCACTCTCTTCAATATAATTATCTTTGGAACATGCTCAATTAATACGGAAACACACAGAAATTTCGTTTCGAAAGCTACTCAATAACGCTACTATTTTTATATGAATTGTATCTACCGACTCAATGTTGCAGTATTTGAGTTTCAATGTAATTTTCCGGTATGCAGGAGCATCACCATGAGATAAGCGAGACGATCACGAATTATGTTGAACCACAATCATATTACCTTTGTAGAAACACTGCATCATCTTGATGCAGGAATGATGACAATTGAATAAGTGCTTTATAAAGAAGGAGCCTCTGATTCGTCGATGAATTTGATAGATTTATCAGCCAAATAGTTTCCAAACCGAACATCGGAATGTTATCTTATATTCGTCTCTTTTCTTTTTGTTGTTGCACAGCGCCCAAGAACAGAAAAAAACCCACAATCGTGCAAAAGGCAGATGTTATTTCATCTCTATGAGAAACAATCTCTTTATAATTGTTGCCCTTGACTATGATTACAAAAACGTACTCATGCTTTCATTTTCAATACACACCCTCCGTGCTTTATCTCTAATTTGAGCCTACTCTAAGCTACTAAGAATGCGTGTGGCAACTTGAAGATCCACCTACCATAAGCGATAGACTGCTTTCATTTTCAATACACACCCTCCTTGCTTTGTGTCTTTGTTTCTTAACTATGGTTATTTCCCTTGAAGTTACTGTACGTTTTTATTCAGATCATGTCCTTAAATATAACATTCACTGCTCTCCTCCTCTTCTTCTTCTTCTAATCAGGACTCACGCCATTAGCCACAAAATATATTCGAGCCTACTCTAAGCTACTAAGAATGCTTGAAGATCCACCCACCACACGCGATACACTGGCGGTTGCACGGGTGCAAAAGCTACTTTCTTATCCTCATTCCGTAAACGGTGACTTTTAACGGGTGGAGAGCCGAACCATCCTGGGTTACAGAGGATTCGCAATCTAGAATAGGGTGTGAAAGTTTACTACACCATAGTGGGTTACATCATGGTTCCTCTACTTTGTGGCAAAAGAAGGAAGACAGAATGAGAGGAAGTTGTGATGAAAGAGTACAGCGGGTTTCACCCCCCCTCCATGACGGAGCCTCGTGGAGTTTAGGTTTTTTTGCTCAATAAACACTCAAAATGCCCGGTCTGGGAATCGAAACGGCGTTCTTACGACCTCGGGTCCGCTGCCCTAACCATTGGGCCATTGCGCCTTCACATGAGTTGTTGTTGCCGTTGTCATTGTTGTTGTTATTTTTGTCGTTCTTGTGGTTGATATTGTTGCCGTTGTTGTTTTTGCTGTTGCTGTCATTTTGTTGCTGTTTTTGTTGTCAAGCCGTTTGAAGATGTTCACGGTACACGTCATTGCACTATTTTTTGGATCGAGTGTCTAGTGCTGCTGTACAAATTCCTTTGAATTTCGATGCATGATCATCATTTCGTCCAGGAAGTCATCGTGATTAAAGCCATGTGAAGGGTGTTGAATATTTTAGTGAAGATCCTTATCAATGAGGTCTCAAAATATCCTCACATTTTCTGACATTTTATATGTGAGCGTTCGCCCAGGTTTTTTTTTTTCAGTTTCAAGGCCTTGAATGCAAACTGCATTCAAAACAACAGTTCTATTTGAAGATTATTTGCCAAAAGCTCTAGAGAACCATTCGAGTGTCTCGAAAAATATTTTCCGAATTTGATGCAAATTTTGAAGGGGACTGGTTGATGAACACATCAATCATCTGATATTTTTAGACAGATGCAATCGGCTTCATAACAATGATTGCCAGCTGGATAAACATTTCTTTTGAACAGTAATATAATAGCATCGCGCACTCTGGATTTTCTCTGCCAAAACAGCTATTGAAAACCCCATTTAAATCCTACAAAATGTATTCTTAAAATATAACTCCTTTTATACATGCCAAACTATTAATGAACAGTTCGTTATAAGATGCTAAACGATATAGATTATCTATGAACCAGGCGTAGGATTGGCTGTGTGGTAAGAAGCTTCTCAACCACATGGTTCTGGGTTCAATCCCAGTGCGTGGCAGTTTGGGCAAGTGACATCTACTATAGCCTCGGGCCACCCAAAGCCTTGTGAGTGAATTCGTTAGAGAGAAACTGAAAGGAGCTTGTCGTATATACGTATACACATACAGATATACATATATGTGGAGGCGCAATGACCCAGTAGTTAAGACAACGGACTCGCAGTTGTAGGATCGCGGTTTCGATTCCCAGACCGGGCGTTGTGAGTTTTTATTGAGCGAAAACACCTAAACCTCCACGAAGCTCCGGCAGGGGGGGGGGACGATCCCTGGTGTACTCTTTAGCCACAACTTTCTCTCACTCTTCTGTTGGCCTGCTCGCTTAGCCAGCGGGGTGGCGTCATTTGAAGTCTAAAACAATGCAAAGCGCATAATGATCAGCGATGTGTAGCAACATCTGATAGCCTGGACGGTCACGGTGATATATATGTATGTATGTATGTATGTATGTATGTATGTACGTATGTATGTATGTATGTTTATATGTATGTGCTTGTGTTTGCCCCCTCTATCTCTTAGCAACCTATATCCATGTGTTTAGGTCCCCGTAACCTAGCGGTTTGGCAAAAAGAGTCGATAGGATAAGTACTAGGCTTACAAGAAATAAGTCCTGGGGTCGATTTGTTCTACTAAAGGCATTGCTCCAGCATGGCCACAGTAAAATGTTTGAAGCAAATATAAGAGTAAAAGAAAAAATATCAGAGAGAAACAGAAGAGCACAGTGGCGTTCTATAATGAAAGAAACATTAGCGCGCCGGGCGAAATGCTTAGCGGCATTTCGTCAGTCGTTACGCTCTGAGTTCAAATTCTGCTGAGGTCGACTTTGCCTTTCATCATTTCGAGGTCAATAAATAAAGTACCTGTTTCGCACTGGGGTCGATGTAATCGACTTAATCCCTTCGTCTGACCTCGTTTGTCCCCTCTATGTTAAGCCCCTTGTGGGCAGCAAAGAAATATATAATAATCCCGTTAGTATCGAAACTTAACAAAATTGTTTTACCACCCAACTGTCATTTCCCGTAAAACCTGAAGCATGATTTCCTTGTATTTTTAGTTTTATTTACTTTTAGGTAACTTGTTTAATTATTTCTCGATTAAATTTTTCGTATATATTTAGATTAAAACTTTCGAAATATTAATCAGGTTTACACGGAGATATATATGCAAATGTATACAAAAACTACATCACTACATAGCTACAGGCAGTCATATATGTATATGTGTATACATTCATATATATATACATATATATGTGTGCGTGTGTGTGGTATTTGTGTGTGTGTATATGTGTGTAAATCTCTCATTCACTCCCTCACTAACTCACTCTTTCTATCCGTGGATATGTGAATTATTATTCTCGTGAATTGCTCCGTATTGATATGTGTCTATATATACTCTTTCCCTCTTTTACTCTTTTACTCGTTTCAGTCATTTGACTGTGGCCATGCTGGAGCACCGCCTTTAACAATAAATATATGCATATATATGTATATATGTATATATATAATATATATATATATATATATATATATATAATATATATGTATATAGTATGTATTATATATATATATATATATATATATATATATATATATATAATATATATATATTATAGGAGAGAGAGAGAGAGAGAGAGGGAGAGTGAGTGAGAGAGAGATAGATAGGTAGATTTGCGTAAGATATTTGATGACAGAATTATGTTTATAAAACAAACAGATATCTAATATATAATATATATATATATATATATATATATATATATATATATATATATTTATGTTTATATATATATATATAGTATATAACAGATATTTATTTATATTATATCAAAATGCTATACGGATAAAATAAACCTTCTTTTCTATAATGTTATTCAATAAAGCCACTTCAGCTTTAACAACTGCTTGTATATGAGATCTCAATCACCTACATGCTCGAATCAAATGGTCCTTGTACACTTGGGACTTTGCTCTGACTATGCTAGTTTTCAAAGTATCTTTGGTGTTAAGGGGCGTGTTCATTGACCTCTGTCTCAAAAACGCTCCACATTTAATAGCCCAATGGATTGAGGCCAAATGTTAGGGGTTTTACGATCATGAAAATTTTACAGCCATCCCTTCCTCTTGTACTAGAGC
>NC_042999.1:66078188-66085688 GCF_006345805.1 Octopus sinensis | reverse complement strand
TATTACATATATATATATATATATATATATAGTCGCATATTCATTTATGAGCGTATATGTATGCATAAATGTATTTTTTCTTTGTGTTTCCGTTGAGTGTGTACACCTTGGCGTTCGACAACGACTTTTGTCTTGGTCGCATGACTCTAGAGGTTCGCTAGAAGAAAATTATATAAATATTACTTTAAAAAAACAAGTATTTGCTGCAGTCTAATGGTTGAAATAAATATAAGGCACATACATATATTCATACGTGCATAAACAGACAGACACACTCATATGCACACACACACATATACACACAATGTGGTGCTGAAAAGTTTCTGGCTTTGGGTAAAAGAAGAATCAAGAGGATCAATTAATTATGATTTTATTTAACATATTCCCCTACAGATTCACACACTTATTGCAGCGCTCCTTCAATTTTTCTAAGCTTAGTAGAAGAACTCCAAAGGTTGGGTCCCCAATCAGGCTTTTCGTGAAACCCTTAAAAATAGGAACTAGATGACTTAAGCATTAATAAGCTTTTGAGAAGGCGTGCAATGATTTCTTTGGGGATTAGATCTTGATGTACTTATAAAACTATAAATAAAAGAATGTAAATAAATATTGGGCTGACAACACATTTCGCGCCCACGTGTGGAAGCCTATGGAGTCGTGCAATACCAGCAAAACACCTCTCCCCTTAAACCTCACACTCTTCAAAACGTGGGTGGGAGTACGCAGCTGTGAGGAAGTAGGCGTAAGAAGAAAATATAGGCTAAGAATGATTTACGCGACTGAAAAACCGGATCTTCTTTACTTAGTTACCTTTCGTCATGGACAGGTTTAAGTATGATTAATTTAAGAATATAAGAAATAATGCTCTAATGAAGCTACTGTGTTTATAAAACTCGCTAGACTTTCAACAGGAAAATACAAGGAAATTATACATGCACATGATTAATCAGAGAACTTGGCAGAGAATGCAAAATATCCGCAGGTAAACTTTCTTAATTATTCTATGTATATTTGATTTTCTACTTAGTAATTCTGGTCCATTATTTAATTTAAATTTCTGATTATTTTAAATATACATGTTTATCATGTACGAAAGGACTACATATTCAATTAATGGAAAAATTTATTATAAAGTCTAACATTGCGGGCAGGATTCGTTCGAGCTGGAATGCTAGTAAATATTCTATTTTGTTATCGCCGACGATAGTGCCTCGTCCTTATCTGTGAATTTCTCGACTTGTCCACATTCATTTCCCTTTTTGCTGCATTAGGACACACACACATCCTTAATCCTATGATGATAGATTACAAGAATGTTATGGGGAAAAATAACAGCAATAAGAATATCCTTTTGAATTTTTATCGCAATGCGAGCAAGTTTAGCATAGGGGATAAGACGATGACGACGACCCCAATGTTCAATTTATACTTACATTATTGAGCTCCGTAGGAATAAAATGCAAATACGTTCTCGGTAGAATTTCAAATCAGGACATAAATAGCCGGACGAATTCCGGATAATCGTTTTCTTTGACACACAATCGATTGTACAAGCTCGTCACCTTATTAGAAATAACAGTAATCCATTGTACTATAAGAAGAAGGTTTGATATTTGGAAGTAGAGGTTAGTTAATTATATCAACACCAGTGCATGATTAGTACTTATTTCCTCGCTCCGAAAAGAAAATCGCCCTCAGTGAAATTTGAACTCTAAATGTAACGACATATAAAATGTTGTTAAGAATTTTGTCCAGAGTGCTACGGATTTTACCTGCACGCCGTTCAAAACTAACAGAAATAGTAATAAAATAGGTTACAGATGTCTGTAGAAGACCAGTAATTATTTTATCGATCCCGAAAACGATGAAGGCAAAGTAGAGCTTGGTGCAATTTGAACTCAGAACGTAAGGGTAGACGAAGTATCTTATATTTGTAACCCAGTATCATTCTCATGGGAGGCGCTGCTCTCTCACTCAAAAATAATAATCGCAACAACAACAATGTTAGAATCATTATATTACAAAAAATTATGATTTGTTACTTCACACACAAACCTATACGTACATGTGTATATATATGTGTATGTTTTCCGTTTGTTATATTAAATATGTGAAATAACATTTATGTAACACAACGCACACCTTATATTTTGCCCCCATATAAATGTATGTATGCATATGTATATATATATATAGATTATATATATATATATATATATATATATATATATATATATATATATATATAACATACACACGTGCACACACATACACGTGTGTGTTTATATATTGAAATCAGAAAGACGGCGAGCTGGCAGAAACGTTAGCACGCCGGGCGAAATGCGTAGCCGTATTTCGTCTGTCAATACGTTCTGAGATCAAATTCCGCCGAGGTCGATTTTTAACTTTCATCCTTTCGGGGTCGATAAATTAAGTACCAGTTATGCACTGGGTCGATGTAACCGGCTTAATCCCTTCGTCTGTCCTTGTTTGTCCCCTCTATGTTTAGCCTCTTGTGGGCAGTAAAGAAATCTATATTTTGTACCCATATAAATGTATGTATGCATATATATATATACATACTCACACACATACACACGTGTGTGTTTATATACTGAAATACATGCTGAAAATGGGGTCTATTCATATGTATACGTTACAGCTAAAGTATGGCACAACACATCATTTACTTTAGATTTACTTTGAAGTAGTTATAACATATTTAATAATAGTATGCTATTCTAGTGATTGCTATTACACAGGATACTGATATGAAGCTATTATGAGCCTAACTGAAAAACATGTCGATTCTAGAACATAAGGCTTTTTCTCTGTGTACATTTATTGCTGATAATTATGTGACTCGACCTACACGACGAAACAGGATATTTTGCGTTCCAGCCTACGTTTATTAACTGTAACACATGTTAGTCGCAACCCACAATCTTAAAAAAAGGAAGTTACTGGCAGGATTATGTAGTACAAGATGATATAAGGAATGGGTACGTATGAAACGTCAGATTGAGGACAAGCTGGACCGCAAAAGGACTAGTTTATGTTTGGTGTAACAAATCATGTAGAATATCTCTACTAAAAATTCTCCAGACAAAGAATCAAATAGTACACACACTTATGCATACACACAACTACAGTTTCTAATAATTGCATTTGCTGAAGCTAGGTCTATGGCAGAAAAAAAAAAAACAAGTCTAAGCTGCCTGAGGTTGGCTCGAACCCGAATACACAGCGCTGCATAAACAATTTCATACCCATATATCTCTGACACATATATCTATGCCTCACTTATTTTAGTATCAATTAAAAGGATTTTTAAAAAATCGAATGTTTCTGTAGCCGTATGACAATTACTATTATAAAGATAGTTACTGGTACAGATTTCCTTAACTTCAAACGAATTAAATACTAAAATGATTTGGACAGAATTTTTGCTAGGAAAAAAGGACATGCAGAAAGAGATAATGCAAATCATTAAATACTGCATTCTACTTATTTTGCTTTATAGCATTTTGTGAAAAGGTCAAATTTTAAACCTTTACATCGTGTTTGATCAATCACAGAGAAGTAATGTAACTCTCTTTTATGGAAATCATTTTGTGAAATTTTTATGGGAACTATAAAGCTTTGTACATTGTAACGGTAATTTGGTTCTTTGCGAAATAACTTTTCGAAAATATTATATTGTTTCTTCGTAATAAAGAGAACGAAATTACAAAGCAAGGATTGAATACTTGTTTTGAAATTGCTTCTCTGATCAGTTTTCGATTCGTTCGAATACGAGCTGTATCATAAAATACGGTATGGTAGGTAATTATCCTTCGATAATTACCTTCTGCAACCATTAATTGGAATTGACAACAACATAGTTCTTACCAATAAAATCACGTGACTTGAATGAGGACGTTTAAATTACAGACATTACCGATAATGATTTCTTCCATTCGTATTCGCTTCCATATATCTCAACTAGTATTCACCTATAAGTATATCAGTATATTTTCCTATCATTAACAAATGCAGTCGTTTTCACGAACAGAGCGACATAACAATGCTTGCAGAGAAAGCTATTAATTATAATGAAAAGCATTATTTTACAGCAATCGTGATGTAAAAATCATGTTGGGTAATTATTTTCAAAGCAAGTTTCTTTGAAGATTCTCCACTTTATTGTAGAATAAAAGTATATATTATGACCTAATGCTAGGTGTGAGTCGTACATATTAAATTATAGCAATCTGTGAATATTTACTAGAGAGAAGTATATTGTTAACGGCAATATTCTATCTGAAATATTTTGTTAGATTAATTTCGTGTCAGATGGAATGTGTCTATGTATTTCTTTCTAATTAAAGCACAATATCAACTGACAGGATTTTGTTAGACTAACAAAATTACACTTTGTCAATACAAGTTGGTAAAAGGATATTCGATACAAAGCTAATTAGTGACACGATCATATAGGCAAATATATTCATCAGATAGTGAATTTTATATAATCAAAGCGAAATTCACTACAATTAATGTGCTACCAGTATACAAAGAAACACAAGTCTTCCTGTTAAGAAGCTATTGTATAGACATCAGCTTTCCTTTCTTTTACACCAGTCTAAAATATAATTTTGCAACAAGAATATGTGGTGATATGCGCGAATATGAAAGAGTAAAACAGAAAATTTAATTCACTCAATGTAATTTTATGATTGAAAATTGTTCGTCACATAGGTTATACTTTTGGGGGATATAAACATAAAAAGAGTCGTAACAAATCGTTTTTGTTGTTGTTTATTGATGCTAGGCAAACCTTTGTGAGAAGTATTATAACCAAAAATCTGTTAAGGAGTTGACTGTTCCGTATGCGTTTGTATAACAAGAGATGTATTGAGTACAACATCTAGCTAACCGATGACCACCTGAACATTCCAATATAATCGTTGTATTTTAGTTGTCGGTGTGTAGTCCAAATCGTGATGCTACTTTGTATCACCTTGTAGTATAACAAAAATAACAACGTTTTACTTATAAATATACTCTGCAACCAACTGATAGCTAAAGTTTGTTGTTATTGATGATCGATGCCAGATCAATCCTGATCGAATAAAAATTTACTGTGTCCTGTCCGATGTTTCATAAGAACATTTATGACTCTTATACCACATGTCCATTCTTTAAGTTTGTTAGAATTTGAGAAGTTTCTCTTGTGCCAGCGTCCTAATTTGCAAATTAAATACACAATGTTGTCAGATCCTAAGATTAATTAAAGACAAAAGACGTGCTTTTGAAAACTTCCTTAAACCCAGGTCTCTAAGCAAGATACTATTACAAGCTCATATCTCCTCAGTGTGTAGATTCAATGATATTTATCACTCACTGCATGGAGTACATTTTTGATGATGTTGCCTTAACGAAAAATTACAAGTTCACACACACACACACCCACCCACACCACACACACACACCACACACACACACACACACACACACACACCACACACACACACACACACATATATATATATATAATATATATATATATATAATATATATATATATATATATATATACGGAGAATTCACAAAAGAAAAACAAAAGACAAAGACAGATGGTGTAGAAAACAAACGATTTTTGAATCGATACCACGGTCTTGTAGTTTGGATATATATATAGAGAGAGATCACCATGTTGATTCGCTAGCTTCTGCACGCATTTTTTTCTCTCCTTGTTTCTTTCCGTGTTTCTTTTCTGTGTATCTTTCTGTTGAAGAGCGTCGGCTCGAAACGTAAAAGACTTGTTTTATTTATATTCCTGAGCGCCATACTAATACAGTTGTTTGTTTGTATTCCATCTGCCTTCGTCTTTTGTTTATTTTCATAAAGCTTCCCATTATATTTATATATATATATATATATATATATATATATATGTGTGTGTGTGTGTGTGTGTGTGTGTATGTATACTATCTGAATTAGCCGGTAATACCCAGAAAAGCAAGGGTTATTTCCACTTCCCATTCCTGTCCTGAATCTTATATCAATATATAAAACTTCTAGAAGGCGGCGAGCTGGCAGAAACGATAGCACGCTGGGCGAAATGCTTAGCGGTACTTCGTCTGTCTTTACGTTGTGAGTTCAAACTCCGCCGAGGTCGACTTTCCTTTTCATCCTTTCGGGGTTGATACGTTAAGTAACAGATGCGCAGTGGGATCGATCTACTCGACTGGGCCCCCCCCCTCCAAAATGTCGTGCCTTGTGCCTAGCATAGAAAAGTATGTTATGATAACAAACGAATATGCATACGAGTAAAATAAATGAGTTGACGTGTAATACCGGGGTAGCGGGGTTTATCACCAGTTTCAATTTACCATTACATTGCTCTATGTCCTATTCCGTTTCCTGTTCAGTTCCCGTCTTAATGCCCGACTCATCGTTTATGGTGATAGTTTACAGCTAAAAATAGGTATTTTAAACTATTAATTTGATTAGTGGGCAAATAAGGAATGTCCCTATATTATTTTAACAAACGAGTACGCATGTTAGTAAAATAAGTTAGATAAAAAGATAGATTCACAAATACACTGACAAATATTCCGCGTATTGTAGCTGGCGTTGTCACGTGTCGTAACTTATCGTAGCTGATTTGTAAACATATGCTACAGGCCTCACCTCCCTAGGGGGCTCATTATACATTTTTGTATAATTAGATTCCAATTCACCTATAATTCAACTGGATGTTAAGAGTAAATATATAACACGGAAAATTATTTCAATATACCAAATTTGAAAATTTTCATGTAATTTTAAAATCTCATCGTTTGTGACAGCAACATGGATGACGCAGAAATTTAGAGAGGCAGACAGTAATAGGACGTGGCACACAAACGGACACACAGGTACGCTCGTACATGTACAAATTTTAAAATATACACACAGGTAATCACTAGTTTAAAATGGCGTAGAGCAGACACGATTGTAAGGTTGTGAGGTAAATTACCAGCGACGCGTTGTGTTCTTGAGCAAGACGCTTTAATTCACGTTGCCCCAGTCCAATCAGCTGGCAAAAAAGAGTAGTACCTGTATTTCTAAGGACCAGTCTTGTCACACTCTGTGTCACGTTGAATATCCCTGAGAACTACGTTAAAAGTACATGTATCTGTGGAGTGCTCAGCCAATTGTGCATTAATTTCACGAGCAGGCTGTTCCGTTGATCAGCTGGGACCACGTCGTTGTAACCGACGGAGTACTCCTATGTATGTATTTATGTATGTATGTATGAATATATGTATGTGAGTGTTTCATTGCGATGGAGTGCAGAAAATTCAACAGCCCCTTCTCTCCTTAAAGCTACGTATTCCACACATCCACCTTTCTCTGTGTGTTTGTTTTGTGTGTTGTATATGTGTATTGATGAAAGTATGCATGCAGCGTTTCGTATATATGACAGCTTTATTTACGTTACCATCACATTAACACCGCTGTTATTGCCTTC
>NC_042999.1:66070688-66075688 GCF_006345805.1 Octopus sinensis | reverse complement strand
ATGTATATATATGTATATATATATATATATGTATATATATATATATATATATATATATATATATATATCTATGTATTATATATATATATGTATATATATATATATATGTATGTATATATATATATTGTATATATATAGATATAATATATATATATATATATATATATATATATATATATATATTATATAGGTATATGTGCCTGCGTGTCTCTGTATGTGTATGTATATATAAATATGTATCACAAATTTATATGTACCTAAAAGTATTGTAAAGTAAAATGTATATAAAAAACTATAATTTTATACTTACAAATGGATAATATATCTAAAAATTTATATAAAGTTATGCACAACATTATATCGCTTTCTATATAAAATTTTGTTTATTCAATAACGAATCTATAATTTGATATTGAAATATCAGTAATGGATTAAATGAACTGCAGGATACAATTTATGTTTATCTTAATATAAGCAAATGTGCATATTTATATAGACATTTTGAAGAGCAGATATGTTATATATGAAATAAATACTCCAAATTATAATATTAGCTGTATTGTACATTATTTGTAAGTACTTTCTCCTAATAAATTTCTCATTACGTCTTACATGTCAGAAAGCAATTTAATTATGATTACCTGAAATATATACGAATAGAAACAGAGAGCCGTGAAGTATATTCTAGTTTTATAACAGTGAACATTAAGCAAAGATATATGATATCATATTCGTATTTATAATTCTGCAATTATTGCCAATTTACATGGTTATAGTAATATTTTACATTACATTATAAATATCAATTTTGGAAATTCATTATGTTGGTAGAAGGACGATTTTACTCGTCACACAGTAATAGCATTTTTCATATATTGTGTTCATACCCAAAACTTCTACCTCTTTACTATGCAATTTGCAATTTTGTATACCAGAAAATAATAATACAATGTATATGATAGTATTAGAACCGTGAAATTAACGGACGTCGAGAATATTAAAATACAGAGGGCAACATCGGAAGTGTGAAATAAACAAGTGTTTCGTTGAATGCTAAAGTCAACTTCTTTCAAAGATACGGAGTCCTACTGTTTAGAGCAGCAAATAGAATATGCATTTTAGCATTAATCCTTTGCATCGCTTTTATGCTTTATGTTCTCTTCATCCATGACAATCCTACCGGTTGCTTCTTTTACATCTCATATCTAACTTGCTATCTTATTGATCTCCACTAAGACAGATAGAGAGAGAGGAAGAAGAGGGAGAGAGAGGATGAGAGAGTTAGTATCCGTTTTAACAGCAACTGCAGTTACTATCTAACTCATATTATACACGGCCTGCCTTGTAGTAACATACTAATCATATTTCAATCTGTATTTTCCCAACCATAATCCACATCAACCATATTTCATTCCTCTCCCCTATTTTGTCCCTCATACTGATATCATATCTTAATCTTATATCTCACTTCCCGCCTTACATCTGTCATTCGCTATGAAGATGAGGCTCTAGTCTAATTCCTGTCTCTTTCAAGTAACATGTTCAACTTCTTTCTTTTTTTTTTTTTTGAATGAAATTCTGCTGGCCATTACTCTCGTGCAATTTGATGAAGCTGTTTCTAAGTCACAGTCAAAACGACAATGATAATAAAAATAACGACGGCTAGAACACAGGATATAAAAATAAATATCTACGGATGTGCATAGGAAATACAACACTATGTATCTGATTTGGTCGAAGCCAAACTTTCAAATATAGTAGTGACACTGCTGTTAAGAGTCATCCGCATCAAAGCGGTACTCAGAACGTAATTACGCCAGACTCATATTTAGAGCTATCACATTAAATCGTTGCAAGAAGGCGTTTGAAAAATGGTAGTAAGGCAAAAGGGATGGTTGGTGAATTATCGTCAAGTTCCTATCATGCCAGTAGAACATAAAACGGTGGCAGCAGAAATTAATGACGCATATAGAACTTCATATTTCGTTATCTGCCGTGAATATGATCGCAATGTCAAATACATAAGGGTTGCGTGAGATTTTAACATACTTAGACACTTTCTTTATCAAAGATGTATAATGTATGTATAATATTTTATTCCACTGTAAACTACACTCAAAAAATCACACGTGTTAAAATTTCAAAATAAAATTAATCACTAATCAGAGGTTCACTCAAAATCACAGAGAATTACATCTTAGTTATAACAAATGTGTATTCTGAAGAGTGTGTTTCAAAAGTAAAACAATTATAAAACATAAATAAATAGATAATTGTAAAGTAATAAATACTGACATGTCAGTCTTCACGCCTCCAAGAATCCAATATAGATATCATTATGGCAGTATTGGTTTCATCTTGAAACATACACAGATCTTCACAGGTCCTTCTCCATGTTTAACAGTTGGATCAAATGTTTCTTTTTGCTGTCTCCACACGAATACTCGGCCGGTGGTCGGAAAAAAGGTAAATGATGAATCGTCTGAGAAAATAGCATTCTTCCACTGCTCTAGGAACCAATTCTGTAGGTTTTTACTACACTCTAAACGCTCTGCAAATTTTGTCTTTGAAAGTAGTGGTTTTCTGAATGCAGCCCTCTCGTGAAATCCGGCTTTGTACAGCTCTCGGCAAACAATTTTTGTAGAGACTGGGTTCCTGAGGTAGTCATTAAGTTCTGCAGTAAATTTGCGAGCTGTACTTTTGTGATCCTTTCTATCAATTCGCATAAGAGTCCGATGGTCCCCATCTGACAGTTTTGATTTTCTTCCGGAATTTAGTTTCGACGATGAGGTTTTTCCTTCTTCCTCAAAGGCTGTCATTACTTTCAAGACAGTATTTCTTGATACACTAAGCATTTCGGCTGTTTTGGTTACGCTAACGCCTGCCATACCAGCACGAAAAATTTGACCTCTTTGAAAGTCCGATAGATCTGTCATTTTAATGAATTTTAGTTACCTTTTTCTGATGATATCTGAAAAGAAACAGCAATTTTAGCATAGAATACTAAAGAACACTAATTATAAATAAAAAACAAAAATAAACAAGCTTTTGACAGTGTTATAGATATTTCAAAATTATGATGTTATGATGCTAGGTGTTTCTATTATTTTGTCCAACTCCTGTATATATATACACCACACACATATATACATATATATATATATATATATATATATATATATATATATATATATTATATATATATATATATATATCTATATATATATATATACATATATATATGTGTGTGTGTGTGTGTGTAAATGTGTAAGAGTGGACATGGAATGTGGGTGCGTTTTTGTGTGTGTAGATCTTACATACACACAGAAACATATATATGGTGACTTGATGCACAGGCAAGGTATGATATCATTATATACATCTGAAAATATACATGGATAGCGATTTGACATAAATATAAATATTTCTGCTCAATGCAAAAGCTCTCAATATTAATAGAAAAGTGAGTTCAGTGGCTACACAGAAATCATTTAGTGAGCAAATAATCTATTAACTTTTCTCTCTCTTTTTGGGAAATGGGGAACATGCCATTTATAAGGCGCCTGATTCAATGTTCTATGAAGAAATACGAATTGAAACATTAAGTAATTTACTCACATTTCGTGTTCTGGACAGCCAGAGGCGCGCGTGCGCTTTGTGTGGACACACACATATTTACACGTATATACAGATACATACAAATGTATATATATTAGAAATAGTTATAATAAAAACAACGAGGGCAGGTATATCTTCAAAAAATATTTACTTTTATTTCACCATGGCATACAGCATATTTATATGTGATAGTAAATGATGCAGTAAATGATGCAGTTATCCTAGACCTAGAACATAACTGAGAGCTACCAAAGGTATCCTCTTGGATAATATCTCCTTCTAAACACACAATGTATGTATGCATATATATATGATATAGGCCAGAGAGGAGTAATGATTTATTTATTTATTCCGTTGCAATATTCAGGTACACTTACATCCCCGCGAAATAGGCTGGGATGTAAGTCTACCTGAATATTGCAACGGATTTAATAAATAAATCATTACTCCTCTCCGACCTATTGATTTGAAAATTTGCTCTTTGGCTTCCTTAAGGTGAGATGCATCTTTGTTTATCAGCTGCGTTCATATTCAAGGCGCAGCATTTTCAATGATGCATACGAAAATTCGCAGGTATGTACTTGACGTAGGTGCATATATTTCTCCATGTTAAGTATTTAAAGAAAAGGGGATGTCGTTATCGAATTTCCCCGATGCGTTTGTGTCCCCAAAATCTCCAAAATCGCGAAGGTGCAATTTGGCAGAATTTTGAAGAAATTTGCCTTGGCAATCATAAAGTCCCATTAAATGATACCGTGAGTAAACCTTGAGAAAGTATACCCATTGAGTGCTATCGTGAGCCATAGCTTGTGAGAGAAGTACTTGATGGGGTTCTGTAGCTACAATGTAATGTGTACACCATTGTGAAATACTGCGTCATACTGGAAATAAGTTAAGAGTACAATGGCCTGAAATAAATTAAGAGTACAAAGGCATAAAATAAATTAGGATTACAAGGCCTGAAATTTGAGGGAGGGGACTAATCGATTACATCAACTCCAGTGCGTAATTGGTACTTAATTTATAGTCCCCGAAAAGATGAAAGGCAAACTCGACCTCGGCAGATTTTGAACTCAGAACGTAGCGACAGACGAAACAACTATTTGTTTTCTACCTACAAGTGGCTAAACACAGAGAAGACAAACAAGGACAGACAAACGGATTAAGTCGATTATATCGACCCCAGTGCATAACTGGTACTTATTTAATCGACCACGAAAGAATGAAAGGCTCAGTCGACCTCGGCGGAATTTGAACTTAGAACATAAAGAGAGACGAAATAGCACTAAGCATTTCGCACGGCGTGCTAACGATTCTGCCAGCTCACAAATGCCAATGGAATGCTCAGGTACTAACATTTTAATTCAAGAACAGTTGATATA
>NC_042999.1:66050688-66065688 GCF_006345805.1 Octopus sinensis | reverse complement strand
TTGTCCTCAGCCCACCTGTATATTGTTTCCAGCTCATGTTGCAGATGCACAATATTTTCAGGGTTTTGTATTGCGTGGGAGACTTTTGTGTCATCTGCATAGCTAGCAAGGGTGGTCATCGTAGCAACTGAAGGCATGTCTGAAAGGGCCACTATGAACATCAGTGGCCCCAAGACAGTGCCTGTGGGACACCGCTTGTTATTTGCGTTTCCCTGGAGGTGGCTCCATTGCTCACACTGCCTGTTTTCTGTCTTTTAGGAAGTTGTGCAGCCACTCTCCAAGTTTCCCGCCTATGCCGAGACCACGCAGTTTGTGACAGATCATACCATGGTCGACTTTATCAAAGGCTTTTGAAAAGTCAAGATATATTACATCCACATTTGAGCCATTTAGTAGCTGTTTCAACACCCAGTAATAGTGTTGCAGGAGCTGTGTTAGGCAGCCTCTACCTGGTCGAAATCCATGCTGGGTGTCAGACAGTAAGTCATTTTCTTCAAGGAACATGATTAGTTTCTTACGGACTATTCGTTCCATGACTTTGCTGATGTGTGAGGTAGAGATAGGCCTATAATTTTTAGCATCTGCTCTGCTACCTCCCTTATGGATAGGGCATATTACACCCTCTTTCAGTTTGACTGGGAGCTTACCACTTGCAAGAAAGCTCTGAAAAAGAAGCTGTAGCGGTTTTGCAAGGGCTCGTTTGCACGATTTGAGAAGGATCGCTGGGAATCCATCAGGTCCAGCAGCTGAGTTTGTGTCAATCTCATCAATGGCTAGTGTGATATCATCTTCTTCGATGTTGATGTACTCAATTTTTGTCTCTTGGCCGCTGGTAAAGTGGCAAAGAATTCTTCTGGGTTGTTTACTTGCCTGTGTCCTAGAGGTGTAGTGAACACACTTTGGAACTGTTCGTTCAGTATTTCACTTATCCTCGTGGGATTTCCTGTGAGAGAGCCATCTTTTTGGAAGAGAGGTCCTATTCTCTGGTGCACTGTGGCTGTCTCTTTGGCAAACTTAAAGAAAGCTTTAGGTTTGATTTTATATTTTCTATTACCCAAGCTTCTTTATCTGCTCTCTCCTTTTCATGGGACTGATGTAGACTTTTCTCAGTTTCCATTAGCATTCTTTCGAGCCGACACTTCTCACCACTTTTGGTGTGCTTGCTCAGGCGGTTTGCAATCCTTGTCCGTCGTCTCATAAGATCCTCCTTTCTCTAGGGATCCTGTTTTGTTCTTGTGTGTGCTGGCCCTGCACATTGGGACATATTTGTCACATATGGCTTGTATTATGGACATGAAGTGTTTGTGTTTCATGTTTATGTCCGGTGTGGAGAGACATTCAGGCCAATCCTGTTTGAGGATCTCTTTCTCAATCGACTTCCAGTTGGCTTTATGAAAGTTTAAGTTGGAGAGATGGTGGGTGCTTCGTATAGGCTGTGTGTCTGCGGGGACTTTTGTTCCATACATAGACAGCTCTATTATGTTGTGATCCGAGATCATTGTCGGCATCACATTAACATTATGGATAATATCCATATTGTTTGTGAAGCAGAGATCCAGTATATTATCTGCCCTTGTTGGTTGCAGAACTATTTGCTCCATGAAAGAGGTATTTGTGAGATGCAGCAGGGACTCCACCTGTGCCTGCTGATGGTGTGTCATCCCTGGGAGCATCTGCCCCCCAGGCCATTCCACATTGGGGAGGTTAAAGTCACCCATAAAGAATACACTGTTGTGCTGTTCAAGGTTGGTGAGGACTTCTCCTATTTTTGTTAGGCAGTCTTCAAACATGCCTGAGTGTTTTGGGGCGTCTGGTGGGCGATATGTAGTGCATATGACGATATTCAGTTGTCTTATGTGTACAATTTGAGTTTCACATACTGAGTTTGAATATGACAGCAGGACCTGGGGCGTGAGGTCATCTCGGATGTACATTGCAACTCCACCATGGCTCCTCCCTTTTGTATCTGTGCGTATGACTGCATATTGCGGCATGTGTATTTCTGCATCACCTATATCGGGTTCAAGATGCGTTTCTGTGAGTGCCATGCATATAGCTTGATTGCATGTCACAAGGTCTCTCAGGAATGAAATTTCTTTTTACAGTTTCCGCGCAGCAGCCCTCCTACTTCAGTAGAAATATTTTTGTGGTGTGTGTGTTGGTTGTTGGTGTCTGTGGTGGCCATCCTGCATCTGTGGAGGTGGCCTTATGTGGTGGTAGTTCCAGCTTTGTGCTTGTAGCCAGGTCAGCTGCTGAACAATTTTTTGTGCCATGCACAAAAAAGACTGCTGTTCAGCTGCCGCCCTTCTCACATCTGGTGAAGCTGGCCACCTGTTGGGTTTCCGCGCACCACATCTGCCATACCGTCTTTCAGTAGTGGTCAGTGCGCTTTTTTCCCTTTTTTAACTTTTTGTTTTTGTTCTCCCTGAGGGAGGGACCTCTGTCTCGCGTCCGTGCGGTTTTGGTAGGGCCTCGATGTGCAAAGCGACAGTTTGCACCTTCAACGCCGTACCAGCAGTCCCCCCTCAGGTAGAATTTGCAGGTGTTTCTTTCCCTGCCCTTACAGTTTTTGCTGGGGTCCCTCTGCTTTCTCTGGACAGGGCTTCCTTTAGCCTTGATTCTGTCACCTTTACCTCTGCTTCCCATCAATTCCAGAGTGCCTTTCCTTTCTTGCGGCCATCGCACCTCTTTGGTCTTCAGTTGTGGTGTTGGGAGCTGGACATGTGTCATCGTTTCCCTGTGTTCCAGGCTTCTCCATTTGGCTCTGGATGCTTTCCTCATCCTTTTGGCCCTCCCTGCTGCCGTCACCTCCCAGGATGATGTCCAGGGTGTCCACATGTTGCCTGATTAGAGCGTACGAACGGATAACTTCTCTCTTCTTTCGCTCTATCTGGGCGGTGGTTCTCGAAAAATTGTTGCTTTTCAGCGCCGCAGCAATAATGTCGTTCGGCGAGTCGTCCTCAGCGATCCTCCAAGCGCGGACGAACAATTGCACCTCTCTCGCAGACCAGTTTCTTGCCATTTTCTTCTAGTGAAATATAGGAACAGAGAGAGAGATAGAGAAGGAGATATATGGAGAGGGAGAAGAGAAAGGAGAAAAGCCAGGGGTGGGATAGAGAGAGGACGAGGGGATTGTCCTGAGAGAAGAGAGAAAGAGAGAAAATAAGAGGGAAAAAAGAGAAAGGTGAAAGAATGGCAGGTCAGCAGGGGGAGAGTGAGCGGGATAGAGGTGTAGTAGAAAGGGACAGGGTGGAAAAGTGAGACAAGAGGGTGGACCCTAGGGGGAGCAGGGAGAAGAAAGGCGGAGAGATAAAACGGTGGATGGGGAGACAGATAAGGTATAAACAGTATGAGAGAGATAGAAATAGAAATGTAAGAAAGAGAGGGAGAGATTATAAAGATAGAATAGCGCGTATTTTTATATCTTTTTAATTATTATTTTCTGTTTGAAAGAACACTAATGATAACAAATAATAAAAATGTATGAGAGAGATAGAAATAGAAATGTAAAAAAGAGAAAGAGAGAGTGCGTGGCAGGCACGGAGGACGAAATTATAAAGATTATAAAGATAGAATACCGCGTATTTTTATATTTTTATATTTTTTTTTTTTTTTAAATTATTTTCTGTTTGAAAGAACACTAATGATAACAAAATAAATAATATCTTACCTTACCGGCTGAGAGAGTACTTACGTGATTCCTTTTTATAAGAAAGGAAGATAGATAGACAAGACAGACCTTTTATATTCCTCCCCAAGCGCACTTTGTAAACAAAAGGGGTTTGAGTTTCGATTTAGCACATGCAACAGTTTCACAATACTTTCTGTATTTTCCTAAGCGATTTGGTATTAAGCAGCAAATTTTTCAGAGGCTTTTTTCAGAACACGCAGATATACATCAAAAACGAAAATATCCTTCTCAAAATTACTGTGTCTTGTTGATTCACAGACGAAGAATAAAATTCACTTCGATTTCGGGAAGTAACACACGTGCGTTTTAACACGTGTATTCGCGAGTATGTTCTAGTTGCAAATACTACATCAAAAGCGAAAATATTCTTCTCAAATACAGTGACTTGTTGTACTATCACTTATATTCGCTTTGCAGACAATTTCGCTTCTGATAACATCGATCTCTGGAAGGACTTCTTTAATATTTAGGAGAGACACGTTAACACACTTGTTGTTAGTTCAGCGCCATCTTGACATATATGTATATATATGTATGTATATATATATATGTATATGTATATATATATATTAATATATGTATATGTATATATGTATATGTATATATATGTATATATATATATGTACATATGTATATATATATATATGTATATATATATGTGTGTATATATGTATATATATATGGTATATATATATATATGTATATATATGTATATATAGATATGTATATATATATTATATATATATATATATGTATTATATATATATGTATATATATATATATATATATATGTATATATATATATGTATATATATATATATATGTATATATATATATATATATATATATATATATATATATTATTTATATGTATATATATGTATATATATATATGTATGTATATATATATGTATATATATAGATATGTATATATATATATATATATATGTATGTATATATATATATATATGTATATATATATATATATATATATATATATATGTATATATATATATGTATATATATATGTATATATATGCATGTATATATATACGTATATATATTTATGTTATATATATATACATACATATATATACATATATATATATAGTATATATATGTATCTATATATATACATAAATTTTTATATTGAAGATGTGTTATTCTCACTTGCAACATTTTTTTGATTATATCATCACAATGAAACATATGCATCTCCGTGTACCGTGGCTGTTGTGCTCCGAATCGATGATATTTATGTTCTTTATCTGAGTCAAAGCAACATTTCAAATGCTACTTTTATAATATTATCGAGAAGACATTTTTGTATATTTTCTATATGTATTTAAAATTTTCCTTTATTATCAGCAACTTTGTATTGAAGCCCGACTTTATAACCGTTATGTTGACTATAAACGTATTTTTAAAATGATTCATTATAGAAATTTACAAAATCTATTGAAAACTTTGAGTCGGATTCTGATCAATAATATTATCCATATAGAAATCTATTTGAGTATTTTATTCTATTTTATATTTATTTTTCTCGTTTTAAATCGTGTTATTTGGTTTCGTAAAAATGTTAGAAAATGAAGGGTAAAGGACTTGCTGCATTAGTACTCGTCGTTCTATATGGATTGAAATTCCCATTACATGGATCGTATATTTGTTTATAATCCTAGGAATGATGTTGTCATAGTAAAAATTGAATGCATAAATAATATAATAATAAATCTCTACAGCTGCTCCACAAATATGTTAGACTCTTTGAAGAAACGCATTTTTAACGTATGAAATATATCATCGACGGTGATATAAGCTAATAAGCAGGAAGTTTTCAAAGTGTTCAGTAAAATATTTTTCCACTTTGAAATTATTTTGATCGATTAGTTAGAGAAGTGGATTGGGTCTAGCGTAGTATTCATACAGGCTCTCAATTCTCTGAGTTCAAACCTTGATTTTGTCAGTTTATCCTCTATAGGCGTAGGAGTGACTGTGTGGTAAGAATAGTCATAGGAGTGGCTGTGTGGTAAGTAGCATGCTTATCTTTGTCGTAGACAGACTTGTTCTTATGGCGGTGAGTCAAACGTTTTGCTGAACGTTGGAAAATTTTTCTATTGGAATCGTTCATTGTTGAATATTTTCGAACTGTTGAGCTTTGAAAATATTTGTGCTTTTTGCCGGTGACGGGAGAAAGTAATTGTTGAAATATTGAAATTATTAATATTGAACTTATTAATATTATTAATATTGAACTTATTAAAGCCGTTGTAGGCTTTATTGCTGTGCCCTCACCCCTCAGCAGGCGTGGGATTTGAACTGTTATCCTCATTAAGAGGAAAAATATTATAGGTTTCCCGTTTTTTGGGAAAAGCACTTTATTATTGCATGAAAAATAAAATTTTAGCCGTTGTAGGCTCTTTTATGGCACCCGCCCCTAGCGCGGGTGAGATTTGAACTGTTGTCCTTGCGACGAAAAAAAAATTATAGGTTTCCCGTTTTGGGGAAACTGTATATTTATCACTCCAGATAGAGAAAAATTGGAGAGAAGTTGCTAGGAAGGTGACTGCTCTAACCCAGACCTGGTCTGGGCGGGTATTATCCTTGCTAGGAAAGGCGGAGGTGGTGCAGATGTTTATAGCATCATTTATCACCTACCGTCTGACCGCGGTGCCTTGCCCCGATTTGTGGCTGAACAAGTTGGAGAGAATTCTTTTCCGCTTTTTGTGGAAGAGAGGAAAGCTACTTGTGAAGCGCTCTGTCTGCTGCCAGAAACCGCTGAAGGGTAGGCTAGGGATGCCGTGGCTGAGGATGCGAAAATTCGCGTTAAGGTTGAGGCACCTCTGGCTTTACCTAGATGGAGAGCAGGTGAGGTCACCGCACGCTCGGTTCTACCTTCCGCAATTAACCTCCATAACGGACATTGGTAATTGGATCTAGCAGCGACCTAGGCTGGGGTCTGGCAATTGGAGTGCCGCCAGGCACTTCAGCTACTCTCTCGGGCGGGCAATGCCGGCAATAGTAGTTCCACTGCAGATTTCTATAGTTGTTTAGTGGGAGAGATCCTGGGCTACGATGAAATCAGTTAATCAACCTGTTCCGGTGAACTTTTGGGCCGGGGTATCTGGAAAACTATCAGAAATTTCTGGCTTGGCAGTGCTTCCGTGTGGCATTACTCGTTCGTGATATACTGTCAAGGCACGGAGGTGCTGTCTCGCTGACATGTCCGAGGTGCGGGCAGGACAGAGAAACCGTCTTGCACGCATTTGTGGAATGCCCGGAATTAACGAAACTGATATTTTTCGCAGAGCAACTGTTGTCATCGGCGGCAAGAGTATAGTTATCAGCTGAATCTATCATCGAGATTGTGCCACCGCCTTCCCTTAACAGGGAAAGGAAGGCTTGCTTTTTCTGCGTAGTAGCCATACTGAAAGAAACAGTATGGAAGACGCGTGTGAGAGGCATAGTGTCGGGTACCTTTGTATCCGGCCAGGGATTGGTTAACTTTTTTTAGTTACCACCTCAGTAATATGATCAGGCTGGAGAAAAGGTACCCGTCACGAGACAGATTCATGAGAAGATGGAAGCCTGTGGCAAGAAAGCTGGGAGTGTTTGGCACCAAGTAAGTGGAAGCCAAAAACAGGAAAGAAAAGGCAAGGGATCCACCCTGGGGGGCGGATGTCTATCCTTCAGAGAAGCTATTACAAATTTCATTTGTAATGAGCAACGCTTAAGTCAAAAGTTATAAACATATTTATTAAATTATTGTATTTTTAAATGGTAAATATCTAATCGCTACAGCTTCTTCACTCTTTTATGTTTGTCCTTGTTCGTCCCCTCTTTGTAATGCCTTCATGGCAAATATTTATGAAATAAAGTAGCTTCCGTCCCACTGCGTGGCACTTCGGGCCGACCAAAGCCTTGTGAATGGACGTGGTAGATGGAAACTGAAAGAAGCATGTCGTATATACGTATATATATATATATATATATATATAATATATATATATATATATGTGTGTGTGTGTGTGTGTGTGTGTGTGTGTGTGTGTCTATGTTTTTGTGTCTGTGTTTGTCCCCTCCAACATCGCTTGACAACCGATGCTGGTATGTTTACGACCCCGTAACTTAGCGGTTCAGCAAAAGAGACCGATAGAATAAGTACTAGGCTAACAAAGAATAAGACCTGGAGTCGACTTGCTCGACTAAAGGCGGTGCTCCAGCGTGGCCACATTCAAATGACTAAAACAAGTAGAGTAATCAATAATTATAATATACAGAACGAAATTACACAGCTTTGCTATTAAGTGATGGATGGATATCCAACCGCTCATGATACACTTTTGTTTCAGGGCGTCCAAGACATTTGAATTGTAGGAAGAAGGGTATCCTCAGACAATGGATGTGGCCCTGAATGCTTACAGCATAAAGAACTCTGCTAAAATTAAGTTGTTAAATCGGGTGTGCGAATTAATTCACCCGATTTAACAATACCTTATGAAAGTATTTACAACTGCAAGATTCCTAAGAAACGCTACAAATTACTTCCTTCGCCCTGGGTTGCTAACCTAAGGTATCGACCCTGAGAAGATGAAAGATAAAACTGTTTTCAGCAGGATTTGGAAAAAAGGAGAGCAGAGAAACGGAACAAACACCGCAAGCCATTTGGTTTTACGCTCTAACGATTCTGCTAATACGCCATATTGGAAAGTCAGTAAATCGCCAGAGAAAATGTCTTTTTGTAATTTAACTTCGTTGCTTTCCTTTCTAAGATCAAATTCAAAATCGACTTTACCGTTTATCCTTCCGGTGTCGATAAAATAAATACATTTCAAGTACTGTGATCGATATTATCGATCGCTTATTTCACAGAAATGGGTGTCCTTGTGGTTCTGATAAAATCTATTATTAATACACATCAACACTAATTCACAGAAAATCTATCTCGTTATTGTTAGATGTAGAAAGCAATTAATTGCCGCTGTAGAATAATAGATAAATAACCCGGCTCTTAGAAATATCAAGTTGAGATTTCTGCTGGCAGTCAATTTTCATGTCATATATGCTAGCTCGTTTTCGTTTCAGATAAATAGAAGACGAACATCAGTGAATCTTCCAAATTCAATAGAATAAGGTTAGTCACCTGTCTAAGCTATTTTGTTAATTGCACGTATTTGGAGATAGATTTAGCTTTCTGGGTCTATGTAATGAAGACAAAACTTTCATAATCGTAGTTGTCGTCAACGTTGATGAATATTGTTGCTATTGTTATTGCAGACCGATTATCAAAAAGGAATTCGAGGTATGACCATTCTGTTTCTTCTTTTGTTATTTACATGTATTTAAGATCACATTGTCAAGTGGATCTGTGTTTTTCCCTCCATTTTTTGTAGGAAATGTATGTTAAGTGAAGCTGACACGAAGGATGTACATCAGGCGCCTGAAAATAATTCTTGCACTTTCATTCATAAATATAATGAGAATGTTAACTCATTCCATTTGACGCATAAACCCGTAATAATAAAGTTAGCGCAGAGAGAACAAGCTATAGGCCGATCGCAAGCAGGGCAGCATGCCCTGGTGGTTGCGAAAGCTTACAATGTCCAGGCCAGCACCATTTATCGCCTACAACAGCGATACAACACAAAGAGCACTGCAGACCATGTCCTCACCACCCGCCACACTCAGTACCGACATTGGCGGCATCAACAATGGAGGTCGATAGTTTTCTCTGACGAGAGAACTGGTACTGCGTTTCCACCTCGGAAGGTGGCAGAATGAGAGTGTCGCGTAGGAGGGGCGAAAGGTACAGAGACGGATGTGTCATGGAGAGAAACGCGTGGGTTGGCCAAAGCATCATGGTTTGGGGTGCTATAGGCCTGAATCAGAAAATTAGCCCCCATATATTCGACAATGTTGGTGCAGGCAGAGGGAATGGCATCACAGGGCAGCGCTTTGTTGACCAGACCCTAAGACGTCACATCGTGCCCTTCTTCACGCGTCACCATAGGCCCGTGTTCCAGCAGGACAATGCTCCCACGCACAAGACCAGGGTTACCATGGTCTTCCTGCGTCAGCATAACATCAGAACCATAATGTGACCGGCTCTCATCTCGGATTTGAACCCAATTGAACACTGTGGGATGAAATCAGGTGGTCCCAAGGCCAAAAACTCGTGTGGAACTGATGGCAGCTTTACTCAGGGTGTGGTTTTGTTAACCGCCTTATGCATTCCATGTACCGATGGTTTATGGTCATTTTGAACACCCAGGGGGAGCATACACGGCATTGAACATATCACGCCCTACAATCTCGATGTGCTGGATCTGTCCACTACCAGAACACATGACAACGACCCATAGATTGTACTCAAACTGCATTAAAAAAATTGACGTTATCATATTTATGAAAATTTATCTCTGAGATAATGAAATTAAAATAAATATCACAGTCACCCACGTCTCGCTTTTCTTTTCTGATTCAGTATACTTTGCGATACTTTGAGTAACTTCATTCTACTGCAGTCTTGTATCATGAAGAAATTTTTGTTGAGGGATATCTGTCGAAAGCCCATCTTAAAGGAAATTTCAGGGACATTTCCTGTTCTTGGATAGTATATTTAACCAATACAACTCTCAGTTTAGCAACACCAGCAAGCATTTAGATGTCTTATGAGTCAAGTCTTTTGTAAGAATTCGTATTGGTTTTTCTCTGTAGGTATAACTTTTACAGTTCTTTCATATAAATTATTCGAAAAGAAAGTAAAAATAAAATATAAACATATCAGAACGACTGAAACATGTAACAGTTAAAATAATCAGAATATATCTATCGAGAATGTATGAAAAATACTACACAGTATAATTATATACTCTCGTATTTTGAATAAATCGTTTGTAATCTCTGACTTTAAATCACATCACATCTATGTCACCTTTGCCTTTCATCGCTCTAGGGCCGACATCTTAAGTAGCATGTATTTACCGAGGTTGATTGAAGCGTCTCCATAATTCCTTTACAACAGTGCAACTTTGTGCTAATGCGATAAATCATTATTTCATCTGTACCATCACATCTGTAAAGTACATGTGACCTCCCCGTTATTGTCTCAAACCCAGCGGAGATTATATTTAAAAACGGTTATCTCTTACTGCAGTTGATAAAATAATTACACGAGATTAGGAGGATAGAAACATTTGGTTCTCCCTCTATATATATATACCTTTGGTTCTCACCTATCTTCAAACAAAAATTGCCTTAGCATAAAATCAAATGAACTATTTGCATTTATCATTCCCCCTTCAGTTCAAATTTCTAAATTTATTCATTTGAAATTCCTTTAGATTTACATATATCATTCTGACTTGACAGCTTCAACAATTAGCGACTAATAAATACCTTCAAGTATTCAAACGAGTTTTATTTTGTGAATTAAATAGAAAATATAATTTAGGATTTTAGACGGTGAGAAATAAATTAGAGAAAGAAATAAAATCGTTTGACATTCGTATTTTTTGTCAGTAACATTCCAGCTACATCTACTCCCCATTTATATGGGTTTTTTATTTGAATATATATATTGACATTTTAAAGAGCTTTGAGCTGAGAAAGTCTCCAATACTCGGGGCTCATTAAAATTATTTAGTTTCCCCTTTCTATTGAATTACCACCTACAGATGCAAACCAGAAAAATAACTCTTAGAATTCTAATGTTCAACTATCGAGCTTCCATTGTATTCCTTGTATGTTTTGAACGCACAAATTCAAATCTTCAAATACATCATTAACGCCTTTAAATTATTGCTGTCATTGACGTTACAGTTGTTCTTATTAACCCTCCTGCAAAGACAAGATCAACTGTGGCTATGTTCAAAGACGATCCAGTCGAGACGATCATAGCTTAATTCATGCATATTCTATCCAAATCTTATCATTCAATGTTCCCTTACACTTGTAAGAAAGTAGGCTGAACTTTAAACAATATTTTGCTTCTGGTCCACGCATGTATTAGCCCATATTTAGGCAGAATGATTTCAAAATCACATTACCTGAGGTTTTATTTCACTTTTCAGATAATATTTGCGAAAGATTTAGCTAGCGTTTCTTGGAAATCGGAAAATCTGACAAAAACGTACCTGTTTTCTTTTGGAATATTATTAGGATTGCAGTTGCACGTGGTCTATGATATAATCACCTCATTAATTAAATATGAAATGGTGGACTATACTAGCGGAGTTCATTGTCAGAAAATGCTAAACGTTTGCCAACCTAGCAGAGTTACTTAATTACTTATATTATCTCAGCTGAAATATGTTCGAAGACGAATTTACCACTCGTGTTTTCCGTACCAGTAAGGTTTCACGTTTGATTTAAACGCTTATACACTATCATATATCTCGAGAACTTGTTTCAAATCAACCAACCGATAATAGTCTAGAATGTAAAGTTTTCACTCAAAAAGTCAATGGGTATTTCTGATTTTAATTCTACCCGAAATAATAAAAATTGCAAGGTGTTATTTTTAGCAAAGCTCTCAAAAAGAAATTAGATTTATCATTTGGCAATTTTTATGCTTATGAAGCCGAAGTATATTTTACAATCAATCATAAAGAAATATCGATTTACGAGTCGTAATTAATCATATCAATTTTGACCTTTTGTATTATATTTGACTGCACTACTACTTCCTTACTCAATTGGTAGTTGTCTTGTATTTTTCAAATATATCTGGGTACAATGTGGTAAAAATTCTGCATTCAGTTGTTAAAATTCTTTCAGTAAAATGTTGTATCTGAAATTGAATTTATACTAGAATAACATTTCTTTTATTGATTTAGCCTTCCATTTATTCTCAGTCCTTTAATATTTGTTCATTGGTTATTATATCATTTATCTAACAAGCAAATAAGTATAATAATCCTTTCTGTTTTAGGCACAAGGCCTGAAATTTGGAGGGGCAGTAATAATCTATTACATCGACCCCGGTACTCGGGTTATTAATTTTGCCTAATTCGACAGAATGGAAGGCTAAGTCGGCCTTGGCGGCATTTCGACTCAGAACATAAAGAAATGCCGCTACAAATTTTGTCCGTCATGTTAAGGATTCTAACACGACACGACCTTCCTACTAGAGGTAATAAAAATAGCTGTATATAATAATGACATGCAGGTAATGCTTTGTAGCTGGGTATTGGTGAACACGTTTCAATGTTATTTAATTAAATAAGAAGTTGAAATGTGCAAGTAATCGCGACTGCAGTTCTACTCATTCTACAATTCAGAGCTCCTAGGGGGTAATAAACGTTAAAATTTCATGACGTATGTTGAACAAGTAATCTAAAACTTGGAGTATTTAGTACTTAGCGTTTATTAACTCCTGCACAAGGTCACAATTTATGAAAGGGCGTAAAAGACTAATCATCCCAAATATATCGCTGGTGCTTCCTAGACGTGTCTTGGAAATTTATATGGATGAAATGCTTAGAAAACCTTATTCGGATTTGAACTCATCAATTAAAAATAAAAGAAATGATATTACTAGGCATTTCTTCTGTAACCTTTTCCCCTTTGCTTATACCTTTTACTGAAGTTAGAAGATAGTGATTATAATTTAAATAATATTGCTCATTGCATTACGTACGAAAATACAAACGAATGAACGATTTAAACTAGATAACAAGTAGCCATATCACTGTAGGCTTCAATTTCAAATTATATTTGTGTGCAGAATTGACATTTATCGCTGTACCTTCTTTAATTTATGTACCATGGGTTCAGTGGTTTGATACAGTCACCTCTACAGTTTAGTTTACATTTTTTATGGATTACTGAAATTTCAGGACATTTGAAATTTGGTAGAGAAAGAAAATATGCTATCCTTAGATCAGAGATATGTACCTACTGCTTGGAAGAGAGTGGCCGCAGCCAAAATGCATAAAAGGCCAGATGGTACCGTTGTTAAACCAAAGAACGGATTTAGTCTACCACTCAAGAATTGTAAGTGTACATTCCGTTTCACCCAACGCTCTTCTAAACAGTTTTAGTCTTCCAAATTTCATTTTGACCTCAGATACTTTCAGGAGAACCGAGTCTATGATGAAAGAAGTTTACCAAATCTACGTTACATAAAGTAATTTTGATTGATTACAGTGAAGTTTTACAAAGTTCGATAAGTAACTGCGGCAATAAATTTAATTTGCTGGTCCATTTCTTCTACTCTCTGTACCCCAGCGCTTTCGTAATCAACCAAATGGTTTCTAGTTTAGAATGTTAACAGAAAATTTCTTTCATGTGATTTGAATACACGTTCGGAGTTACAAATATTTCATTTAGAAATTTAACGCTAAGTAGGGAAGTCACTTAGTGCAACGTACTGTTCGAGATAATAAATATATTAAGATTGCATTGCTTTAGTCAATACGGTGTATTGCCAGTGCACCTACTCGGCCTGCTAGAAATGGCAGCCAGAACTTTCTAAAACAAGCCCAGTCATCATAAAGCAGAAAATACATTACATGATGAATTTCTAGGTTCTATATATCTGAGAAAAATTGGGATGGTCATGGATTGGACAAACCTAATGAGTTCTGCTCGAGTTAAGCCATCGTGGTACGACAAGAATAACAGTATCAACTACGAATCTATTATTTAGCCTCTAACTTCGCTCGAAATAGAAGCCATACGTCCCTGAATTCATCATTTATTACGATTTTGAAAAAAGTCGAGTTACAGTTTAGATTTTAATATGCTTCCAATAATGGTCAGCTGGATCAGACCATGCTTGATAAATAATACTAGCATCAGCAGTAACAACAACGTCATCATCATCAACATCACCGACCTCGACATCGTCATCGTCGTCGTCGTCGCCGCCGTCGTCATCATCATCATCAATGTATATTTCAATTTCATGGTGTTAGAATTGGCAGGACTTCAATCCAGCATGAATAATTAACTGCAAAGACATCCGTTTTCATTCGTCTGGTTTGATGTTTTACCATTAAGCCAGATTCACTATATTCAGATCAGAAAGTGTTCATCTCTGAAATAGTATTAGTGCAAATCAAAATAATTTATGGCCTGAAGCCAAACTCATTATGGTAATTTAAAGATATACACAAGCTCCTTGGCTTTTGTCTTTAGTCTGAACTCATCAGACAAACTATATAACATCTTTCGTGGATAATTAGAATTGAATTTGATTCTTGTGTCACCTACAATACTTTCAACTTTTAAACAGAAGATATTTATATCAACTAACCCCTTCTCTCTATCTATCTATCTAGCTAGCTACCTGTCAGTCTATCTGT